>NW_025776260.1:0-189989 GCF_021130785.1 Homalodisca vitripennis
AAAAACTGTTAGTATAAAAATATTATTTAGGACAAATATAGTAAAAAGGCGTACACTTTTTACTATATTTGTAACATTGGACTAACATTGTAATCTTATCTTTCACCACAAATCGATCATATATTTCTTACAGCGCATAAATACTCGGTTGTAAATGATTTCCTAAGTTCGAATATATACATACCGTACCCGGATTTCCAGTTCTTTAATGCTATCTGGAAGTAAATTCCAAGTTCTGAATTCCGGTATCAATGTGAAGGAATTTATTAGATATGTACGTTCTATGACAATAGAATCCGCAGCAAAGACGATCCAGATTCCCGTAATTTATACTACATACACTACAAAATATTACACAATTAAAACGTAATTGTCTATATACAGACCTCGTATTTCATTAACATTGGAATTTGATAATTTGGTACACAATTCTTTTAGCGTAAATTCTTTAAAAACAATTATTTTGTACAGCATGTCCAAAATTGTTACAGCAGCTAACAATATACGATTTGACATAGAAGCTAAATATATAAACATTTAGAAATTTACCCTGCTGATATTGAAAACCGAGGGAGACACAAAAATACTCTCGCCCATTACCCAGAATAAACAAAGGGTGGCTCTTGTATTAATATTTACAATCTAAATGATCCCTGGCCAGTTGCCTCAGCAACGTTCCTAGACCAATTTACGGAGTAGTACTACTCTTATCATAACAAAGATATTGAGCAAAGTGTTATTTGTGTTTTTTTATATTAAAATTAATATTTTTGAAAATACGAATAAAACACTGACCAGAGCGGTCGAGCACGTCACCCCCATGTAAACAATTGAGATTAAGGTTACACATTAGATAATTTGGAAAAGTACTATGAAAAGTATGAGAATTGTTAAAGTATAATTCTGATCGGAGGTAGTCGCTAAATTATATAAAGTTCATTTGAATATGCACCTTTATTTTTGATAATGCTTAATGATTGTATTAAAGGACAGCCATGCTTAAATTTTCTTATTTGATATTTTTCAGAGTAACCATACTTATGTATTTCGCCACTCTGATTATTTTCAATAGAATAGGAAAATTCAGCCATCATGAATGACTTAAATATTGTCCATGAGATATTGATCAATATTATAAAATTCATGCTAAGTGATACAGCGTCAAGAGTCTTGAATATTATAACTGCAGAATTGACCAACAAACACTGTATTTATGAGTCATGGACATTACTGACTTATTTTTTCCCCATTTAGTTAATAGTTCTAATCTCTAGTCTCGTACTGTCGTATGTCTTGGCCGCATGTGAGGATGCATTAATAAAATTAATTATATGTTATCTCCCTTGAAAATTACAATAACTACGTTTTATGTTTCATTATATAAAAAATTTTGTGTTGTCCCAACACGTGAGCTCCGTAATAGGTGTTATGATGGATTAGTATGTTTAAAAGTGCATCATAAGTTTTTAAGCTGAATACCAATAAAAAGCTAAATAAAATTCTACAAAGTTTTTTTAATGTTCATTAGACCTGAATTGTAAAATTATTAATTTATTACCAGATTTATCGTTCTATAGTAATTACCAATATGGTTTGGATTACTTAATGAAAGATTAAAGGACCAAGGATATATCCCTTGGAATACCAAAACGTAGTATCTTCAATTATAAACCAATATCGGGGAAGTGGATAATTTTTCTTATTTTTCTTTACTAAAATGAATCAGAGAATAGATTTCAGTTCTAGATGAAAAATTACTTTTAGAATAAGTATTTTTTTATGATCACTAAACGGTGGCAAATGAATAATAGGTACAGTACCTCATGTCTTAAACAGTTGCAAGACTGCTATAAATAATACTTCATAAATGTTATCATACGTTCGTTATATTTATTTAATAATACCAATTACTTTGCAGCTTAACTGAAAAAAAACCAGCAAGTGATTGACCTGAGAAAAACTAAGCCAACTAAGTTACAATATTCTCTTCATAAAATCATAACACATTGTTGAAAACACGCGTCCAAAAAATGAATTTGTACCAATATTAAGTCCAAGTTTCTACAAATATATTTATTTGTTTAGGGTTATATTTAAATGTAATAAATATATTAAAATTATTCTTATAAGTGTTACGATAATTGTAATTAGCCAAAATTGAGATTTATTGTCCTTTGAGTGTTGTGTAAATGAAAAATCAAACATAATAATGCATATTCAATTTGGACCTTAGATGTCGGGCACATGTGAAACCTGTATAACCTTTCTTCCGACTGAGCAGAAAGGGATATTTATATGGGTTTTATGGGTTTCAGTTGTGGACCGAAAATATTATTATTACAATATAAGCCATCACGAACCACGTATCAGACTTCTATGAGGTTCAATATCAATTTTTAACACTATAGCGCATTTCATTACTCACATATGGAAACAACATGCAATCATTCGGGTTTTACATCCCCAGAAATAGCAGATCAATTTTGTTAGCCTATAGGTTACATCAACGACGTCCAGCCCATTTCCATGGTTGGCCATGCATTCTCATTTATGTAGATATTAAGTTTCACGACGAATGAAAAGTCTACAGATGAAAACTTTTTCGAAACACTTTTCCACATGATACATTCTCATTCTTGCTCATTACATTGGGTTTATTATCAGTGTTTAAATAATAAATAAAAGCCTACACCCAAATCACCATGTAGTACATATTAGTACAATTATGCTACATGTGGTAATAAGTCCACATATAAAAAATATCTTATGTATCTTATGATACGTTATCTCTCTGAAAATTACAAGAACTACGGTTTTGTTTTACATTATATAATAAATTTTGAGCCATCCCAATTGAGCCCCGTAATTTGTGTTGTGATATATTAGTATGTTTGAAAGTGCACCATAAGTTTTTAAATTGAAGACTACTAAAAAATTAACTATCCAATTGCAAAATATGTTCTACAAAAACTTTTTTCGGGTTACCTAATGTAAGATAAAATAACCAAGGATATATCCCTTGGAATACAAAAACTTAGTATCTTCAATTATAAACCAATATCGGGGAAGTGGATAATTTTTCTTATTTTCAGTTTTTGCACTTATATTTCACACTGAGTTATTTTGAAAATTCATTTATCTGCTATTTTAACATTGCCATCATGGGCATCCATAAGACCAATGTGCAAAAGCTTAGCCAGTCACATTGAGTGACATGCACCATCATCGAATCAATGTTCCTTATACATAATATGTAGAAGTGAAGCTTCATACTCAATTTTAAGTCTATAGTCAGAAAATTAGTAATGCAATTTTTCCAGCCCCAGATAGTAACAGATAGTTGTATAAATTAGTTATATTACTATATTTGCAATATCTCTATAACATGATGCAATTTTAATTTAACTTATCGTTTACGTAAAACAAATTTGTTCCACTAGGCTGAAACCTTATTAAATTAATTTAATGTTATCCTATTAAAAACTAATCTCCGTTCAGAGAAAACTTTTATAATAGCAGTTACAATATTACTTCACGGTCTGTAAAATAAACATACGTTCTAAATTTTATAATTACAAGCGCATGTTTACACGCCCCTAATTAACCAACGAGTTGTTGGTTTCGTGATTCTGAATTTAACCGAAGCAAACTCTATTCTTTTGGTAGCTTAGAGAAAAGAGCGGTTGTCAAACATCAATTATAATGAGATTGCTTCTGAGAATCTGTTCAATGATATGAGATCCTAGACAGGAAAGTCTTTGTGATAACATAAAGGTGTAATTTTTATATCGTTTCATAACTTACAGCTTTTTCTATATAAACCACTATAGTGATGTTGTCCCTATTGATGACGGCTTGATAGAGTTAGGCATATGAAAAATTGCCACTATTATCACAAGAGCACTAAGTGTCGCCTAAGAGACATTTCTGAATACACAATTTCATGTCTATGGCTAAAAAATCCCTCTTTGTTTTTAAATTTTATAACATTTATTCTGGTATTATATGGTATGGAGTGACATTTACCATCACAAAAATTGATGTTGCTTGTATAGAACAAATTTAGTGCAAAATTTTAAATCTACATGTCGGTTAGTTTTAAGGCCAAAAAAGGCATACGCAAATGAGCTGCTTTCAGCCTATCGCTACCCTTAAATCAAATCTAAGTAGTCAGATAATTATAAGTAAATTAGTGTTTTATTTTTTTACTGAAAATTTAATTATTTAAATTCCATAGTTTCAGAAATAAGATTTATAGTGCATAAAATATGCAAAACTTCGTATTTTTATAAATTTTATAGACCTATAGATTTTATGTAGTGTTCTTTATGAATACCCATCATCATGTCAATAACTCTATTTAATTTCGATGTTCCTGTATGGAGACAAATTAATTGCCGATGGAGACAAATTAATTGCCGATGGAGACAAATGTAAGCTACTAAGAATAACAAATAAACTGGACCACTCCTCATCGTATTCCTCCTAGATATAACGCTATTACATTGTATTTAATATTTATAACTTTTACATAGCAAGACGCAGGTCTACCTTAATTATGTAGCTGAATCAAACTAATATAGAAATAAGAATACTAATATTATTGAAATCAAATTAAACATTAAAAAAGGTAACATATTAAAGATTATTTTAGGATTTGTTTCCATATTAAAATAAAATCATCCTAATATACAATATCGAATAAACTGTATTGGTATTCTAACGGTTTTTATAGAGTACTAGCGGGCCCGGCGCGCTTTGCTGCGCATTTCAATAATTTTTTTTGCAAAAGTTGCCCGCGGCTTCGCACGCAATTTCCCGTTGAAAACAGTACACTATATTCACTTATTTCTTTTTCTATCACATTCTAAACATTGCTGAGATAATTGATAGTCGTTCCATCGTGAGCCTCTTGGGCGTATTATGAAGGTATGTACCATATTCCTGCCTCTATCTAGCTGTTACCCACGGCTTCGCACGCAAATCTTAAGAACCGAAGTCCTTATATTACTTAGTAAATTTTTTTTACTATAATAAATTTTAGATTAAATTAGTTATATCTCCGATGCCAACGATTGAGCTTGCTTTGTTGTCTCGATCGAGAGAATATGTACACACGGAGTTTTGAGAACCATACTTCTGTCAAAAAAAACAACTAAGGTTGATTTTATATAACATTCTTTATATTTGTAGCCAACGTAAGATAGTAATTATGATATCTGCATTACTCTTCTGATCAAGCATGAGCATGGGTTTATATTAAAAATAAATATTGCAGTTAAAGGTGAATTTTTTACGTCAAATTTGAATTGTATTATCTGGATAGTAAAGTCTATATTTAACAGTGATTGCAAAAACAGTTTAAACAAAATTTGTCGTTTCTCTTAAGCTTACTCTATGCTTTAAAACTATAAGTGTAATATATGTTTTACGAAGAACAGCTGATTAAAAATTTGAAAAGACGTTAACATATGTTTGCTGCAATGCATTTCTTATGGGTATTTCTGTAACCAGTGGGGCGGAATCCTGAATCGGGAAAGGGATGGGCATAGCTTATAAACCTTCACCGTGGAAAAATACATATACGTACAAATTTTCATCATGATCGGTCCAATAGTTCACGATTCCATAAAGGACAAACATACAAACATTCATTTATATATATATAGATAATTTAAAATCATGTGTAAAAAATGAGGAAAAATCGCTTGATATTTTAGCTACTGAAAATTAATTACTCTTCAAAGTACTACAAAAAATAATAAAATACAAGGTTAAATAAACAGATACAACGGAATATTGGAGGACCCGGCAGATCTCAATGAAAGAGTTGTAGTATAGCCGGACAGAGAGATGAATGGACACTGTTTTGTCCTTGAAATACCGAAACCAATAGTTATTCCTAGGATCAAAACCAACTTTTGCACCAAGTTTCAGGTCTAGAGCTTTTTTGAATGGATGACATTAGATTAGGTTTCTTATTTTTTTAATCTGTCATTGTAAAACAATGTAATACTTTTAAAACTGCAGCCCCGTGTACCAAGTTTCTAACCTCTATGATCTGTCTATCAAGATGTATTAGATATATACCAAATGGATATATATCATTAATAGGCGTACTGCCCTAAACATTATGATTCTAAAAATAAGAACGTACTTCTTTAGATCAAGAGGAACCCTTGTACCAAGTGTTAAAGTCTTTAGGACGTTTCTTTTAAGAGCTAAAACACAGACGGACAACATATTGACATCATGAATTTCTTGTTGTAATTATTAATAATGTCACATAAACATTATACCATTTAAATTTAGACATTTGAGATAGTCCAGATGTTACGTTGCACAATCTGACCACTCTTTATATCTATATTAGTACTAGCCCTTTTGCGGAAGTCACCTATCAATCATTAATGTGATAACAGAAGTCACCTATCAATCATTAATGTGATAACAGAAGTCACCTATCAATCATTAATGTGATAACACTTACAGTTGATCTCGATATATGTTCCTGTACAATCTGCCACGTTTGATGTTGAAAAATGTAATGAATAAATAATAATGGGAGAATGCATATTTAAAAAATTATGGTTGCCTGTAAAGTCGGTTTTACGGGCGAAGATTTTACGTGACAACGTCTTTTTCGCGGTAGAATATTTATTGATATGAATATTATTAAATTGCACAATAGGAACAAGGAATTGAATGAAAATAAGAATTGCACAAATTTTAACTATAGAAATATATTTTGTTTACTAAAGCATTGTACATAATTTGAAATTAATTAAAATTTGTTATTGTAAATGGTAAAGTTGAATAAAACATTTACTAAAATTGGAATTTGAAATTCTTGCTAAACACAGTTAAATTCTAACTCCGTGCGTGGCGATTGGTCGGTTTAGTTCGTTTGTTTGGTCGCACTGTTATGACAGGTTAGAGGTTATAACTTGTTATTTTAAATGTTTTGACTAGCAATACGCGCTGTTTCTTCTCAATCGACTGAATTACGATTGATTGCAGAGTGATTTAAACTAATAATTTACTTAACACTATCAACATTTGTCAATAGTATGACATAACCTATAAACTCAGTTTCTCAACTTTTGTGTCAATCTAACAATTAATCAATCAATCATAGTTTACGATAATGAAATATCAGTGTACAATTATTTACCTTTATTGTTGTAGTTGTTGTAAATGACGAATCTAAGCACTCCACATTTTCACGAATAAACATAGTTATCTGCTTTATCCCGTGCGGCGGACCCACAGTTATCTGCTTTATCCCGTGCGGATCCCGTGCGGCGGACCCACTGGACGGGCAAACGTAACGTTACCGGGCGTTACACTTTTTTATGAGTGACTCCGAGCCGCAACCTAATTTAAGACGTTGTCACGTCAAAATGGATTATTGGTAGGTTTGTTAATGATTTTGAGTAGATAGTATTTGTTAATGAGTAGGTGAATTAAAAATGAAATTTATCAAGAAAGAATGAGGTACATCGTGGTACTGAAAGTCAGCTATATCTAGAAGATGGCTAATATAACTGATTACAATAGGGTAGAACAGTTAGTGTAGATAACTCATTTCTTCAGCCGTATGGCTAGTCCGAGACCAATCAGAGGCTTCGATTATGAAATAGGTTAGGGAAGGGCGGTAATTAAGTACTTAAGGATCTGACACGCGAATAATGCGGTATTTTAAGTCTTTGGAGTATTATTTAGCGGTGTTTTAAATTTTCTTTTAGTGTCGAAACAATCATTTTGCGTGAGATTTTACGTCAGTAGAAGTTTTATATTCTAATTACTGTTAAACTACGAATTAAATTACTGTCAGCTAATAAGGTTTTTCCTTTTTATTAAATAATACAGTATTATATTAATACAATTAAATAACTGAAATTACAAAATTAACAAAATTAATTAATAACTCTGATTGAAAAATATAACCAGTTCAAGCAAGATTTAGTTGAAGTAAAGTTTTAATTTAATATTATTAAATTGTAGTTTGTGATAGAAATTTAATATTCAACTATGAGGATAAATTCTTATAAAAGATTTCAAAGTTTGAAGGAAAAATTTCGGAAGGAATAAAGGATAATTGCAGTTTTATCTATCAGAAAGTTGGGCACGTGGCACGAAGAACTTCTCAGCAAAGTTATAAATAAAAGTTTATTCAGATATTTTCTTAAGAGAGAATTAGATTTTATGTTTTAATCGAATTTAAAAAGGTTTATCATTTTTGTTTTATGAAACATGTAATTTTAGTTAGTTTTTTATTTTTAAGTAAAGAACTATTGAAATATATTTTATTTTACTGGAATTCTTTTTTCTGGAATAGCTTTTGAGAGACAAGGGGTCGTGTAACCAATTTGTGAGTAAATTTAAATACATAATATTGAAAATTGTATCACGATTACCTTACTGAATGCCAATTTTAATTTGACGCAGATTATTAAGAAGTAACTGAGGTTCACACTGTTTTGTTTGTTAAATTTCATAAATACACATACCATCTATACTTTCTTATGCATCGTTAAATTATTACGTTTTAGATATAAAAACAACTAAATTATACTGTATATTTATGGATATAAATGGCCTCTTATTAACTGCATCCTATTAAGACCTATTATAAAAATATTGATAAGGATTTTTCGCTTATTTTTATCTGAACGAAAACATTCTAGTGACACTGCAGGTGATGACGTCACACCGCTGATGACCTCTAGCTATGTCCAGTGTGACGTGGCTGCTGTCACGTGACGTGGCTGCTGTCACGTACTGTCTGCATGATTTACATGTTCGTAAAACGCATGAATGAAGTAAAATTCACGCTTTTGTTTACAGTATCAGCTGATTAAGTTCGCTTTAGCCACAGATGTTGAAACTGATCAGTAATTAACATTTATGTAAAGCTGGCGCAGTTTGTAGCGTGGGATGTACAGAGGAACTTCAGACACACACACCCTCGGACAACTTTCGTGTGGGCTTCTCTTGTATTTTAGGCTATACAATATTACTTAGGATTCACGGCTTTAAAGTTATACTGAGTTCCCAGAAACAGTTGGATTAGTTTGGACATGTTTGTTCATGTGCGTGCTGTGATGTGACAGCAATGTGAATGGGTAACTTGTATTGACCCACCGTTAGGAATTGAATCATTAAGTTCCTGTTACATGGAGCTATTGATGTACTGTATTGTAGTGATTGCTCATTACAGAATCAACTAAACGCTTTAGAAGTGAATAGGTTATTATTTACCACATTTCTTATTTAATAATAATGTCTTTACACTTAACGCTGGTGACTGTATAAAGTCTAGTTTACATAGGTCAATTTAATTATTAAAAATGTATATATATATATATATATATATATATAAATATACATTAATAACTATATAAAAACTTAACATTAGTAAAAACATTTGTACATTTACTGCTTAACTGTATAAATATTTTATAAGCAGCTATCACGTATTTATAAGCAACTTAAACTATCTAACACATATTTTTAACTCGGATATACTCTATTAATTAATTTTTGAATACAAAAAATGAGGAATTGAAACATTTTGATATTCTAGCACATCTTGTCAATAATACTATGCTCACATCAATGATATAATTTAAGGAAGACCCAATGATCAACATAAGCACTGTACCATTAATACACTATTGTTTACTCGTATTATAACTAAAATATTTGTATATTGTGATAAAAAATTATGGGTTGTTAGTTCTGTTTTTCCTTCACTTCATTTCTTTATATTAAAATTTGTTTTGATTACTCTAAATATATTTTAATTCTTTTATGTATTAATAAATAAAATAACTGTATAGTTTTTGTAATAAATCACTCTTCAATACAATATTTTCCTATAGTTAATCTTTTTTTAATATTTCCCATTAATTTCATAACTATTGTATAATTTCAAAAACTACTAAGAAATTAGAACATCATATTTCTTATTTAAATATTTAGACATACAGTTCCTAATCAATCGTAAATTAATATTATTGGCCTATACGAATTGGTGACCAGTCTGAACGTCAATTATTGCTCAAACTAGAATTATATTTTCATCAATAAGTTGCAATGAAAGGAACAAAACAGCTAATAACGTGAGAGCTGTGATGTGATATTGCTGTAAGCTCGTTTATTGACCAATGGAATACATATTAAAATGGACAGTTAGGAACCATAAAAAGTGTTCACGACCGAGCAACCAGAATCCTCAAAGTGATTTAAACTTATGGACACCCGTTAAAAACCAACCTTAGATCTGCCACGTGTTCTAATATAATATAAGCTTTCCATAGTCAATATGTTTTTTGCTGAGTACTTGATAGAGAATGAATACACAAATAAAACAAATTAATTAGTTTAGCGTTAGTATAAAGGCTATTATTATTGTGACTTAAAACATATATGTATGTCACTCTATCCGTTGCCAAGATATTTCTGGAATAGCTGACTGTGTATAGACTTGAAAATTTGCATGACGATTCGTTGCTATATAAGAAATACTTAGTTTATATGATGGTGCATGTTCCCTATATGGGATATGCCTGAGTGCTTGCCAACATTTCAACGTTGGTATTATGGATAACCATACTGGAAAAAGAAAATAGCAGAACGAATACATTTTTAAACAAACACGCTACCTTAATGAAATTTAGATTCAATATATTATTATCTAAGAAATTTTATAATTTATAAAGACGGGAATAAATATCCTCCTAAGTAAATATAAAGAGGTAATTTACGGAATTATTTTACAAAAAGAACCCTAGAAGTGGCGCCGGTAACTTCAACTGTGGTTGCAATGCAATAATCTTAGAATGACGGCTTAACAGTTTTTATTCATTGGTGCTCAATCATATTTGAATTGCAACAAATTATCAATTTGAAAATACAATTATATTTTTAAAACGAACACTAAAACTTTTACCGAAAAAAGTCTTGTAAACAATTTTAGCTATACAACTAATTTGGGTTCTATCTATTAAAACTTTTCACTCAGATTCGGTTCTAGTGGTTAACACGTTCAGTGGTACACGTTATTATTACAACACAAAAAATCATAACTGCACAGAATCTTACTTTTATGGTACGATGCCATATGATACGACCAGTACACGTTATAACTACAACACAAAAAATCATAACTGCACAAAATCGTTATCTCATCACACAAAGCTGCACAAAATGAAGAGTCATCATAATTATCTACGATGGAAGCAATCAGTTAAAAACACATTTTCCTTGATAGAACGCATTGATACTAAAGAATTACATATTTATAGAAAAAATTACATCCAGTATAATATAATTTTAATTAATCTAACACATAAAGTTAATAAGTACAAGAATTTGTTTACTGTGTTGTTCTTCTCAAGGTCATTCTAATCTTCAACCAATGGCAACCTCTCATCACCAAAATAGGAAGATTGGGAGTCTTATCATTCTTCGAAATCGCTTTGAAACGCTTTTATTGGCGCTAGCCATTATAAGCAACTAATATTTATCACAAAAAAAACAATACCACAAAGTAAAATTGCAGACAAGCGGACAACTTTAGGAGTAGAACTTGACTTTCATACCCGATGACCTGACAAGGAGCAGATCCTCCTGCCTAAGGAGGCAAGCTCACACCGATCTAATGTAAACATATTGCTAGATGCCGTGATTTAATTACACGTAGCACTGAATGTAAAAAAAAGCAAACTTTCATGTTCTTTTCTACCAGAATGATTAAGATTTATTTTTATATCATTATACATGCCATACTTAAAAATAATAAAAAAATAATGTTTCAACTGAAAGTAAATACAAGTTTGTCTTTGATTGTACACACGGACACACATAAATTAGAATCCATAAGAAATTAATTTATGATATTATTACGTGGTTAACTCAATTCAATCCAAAACTCTTATTTAAAAATTGTATTAACAAAGTATAATTAAGTATAAAGAAACATATAAACACAGTATTTAACGTGATTTTGAATTATTCTATATGTATTAAAATTTACACAGCCCAATTTAATCCAATGTAATGATTTTGAATAATTGTGATGTAATTTTCAAGTAAGTTCTAAATCACAATGTAAGAAGTAGGTTGAGATAAATGAAGTACTTGAATCAGAATTTAAATACTAGTATATACAGTACCGTAACAATTAGAAATAATTCGTGTATTTTATGAAACAATCACATAGCAACATAGTATGCTAAATACTGTTTATATGTAACAACATTATATTAATAGTTATGGAGTGACCAGGCGCCCCTCTTTTTCAATATACAAATATTAACTTTTAAGCTTTGTGATATACAACATAGACAACCATGATTTACTGGCTATACTGTATCAATGTATGAATCGCCATCCAGAACGCAATCAGCCGGTGAGGCAGAAAATGTTCAACATCTTCCATGTCACATGTATTAAAGGGCCCAGATAATATTTTTTTCTTTATCACACGTTAAAATGTAATATAATTGTACTAATTTTGTTAAAAGATTTATTTCTACTGTTATTTTATTGTGACCATCGTGGTTATTGGCTGAGCGTCAGCGAAGCTTATCACTCGTAGGGCTGGAAAACTTTCATTTTAGTCTGTGTTTCTTTTTATATGTATGCCTGTCCAAACGATATAGCCAATACGGCTTGAAATTTAACTTTGAGCTTCATTTTTAAATAAGCAATACTGAGTTTTATGTTGGTGAATATCACTCCCTGCGATTTAGCTGAGCGTTAGCAAATACTTTGTAACGTTATTTAGTTGTATTTTATATAATACTTATTTTCACAACCCTGTTACTCGTTACTGGTTAATATAAGTTACATCTGATGTTCATGGAACTAAATTCTTGGCTGATTAATAACCTAATTGACATTTGTCTCTTGAGAACTTTGTAACTGACCACCTTGCTGCCGAGTAACATCTCGCGCCATGGCAGTAAGTAAAACTTAATTTTCATATAATAAATTAGCCCTTTAATGCGAGACATCTAATTTCGAATTTAATTTAAAGTAAAGTAACTTACCTTGGTTGATGTTTTATTTGGCAGAATAATATTGATAATAGTATGGTAATGTCCTTTGACGAGACCACGTTGTCACGAATCTTAAGTCATCTCGGTAAATGGCTAATACCTTTGCGATTTTGTTTCATGCGAGTTCAATCGAGTCCCTGATTTCAACTTCAAATCTCTGATTTCAACTTCCAGTGCTTCCGGCATTCATGTTTTAGACTTCTAGTTTACTAATCTTCACTTTTTTTAGATTACAGCTGCAATATCGAGCCAAGATGCCGAGGCTCGTGCTTGTGGGTCGATATCAACAAGAAGGAAAGTAAATTTTAAAGCTTTAAATAATTATTAAGTTCGTATGAAATATTTCCTTAGAAAATTTGAACCATTAGGCCCATACACATGATATCATTTAGTTCTGCATCATTATATTTTGCAGCAGCGTGGCAATACATTATTTTATTTTTAAAATCCAGAAATGGTGATTTTATGTTTATTTGCCAGAATTAAACATATAAGTAAACTTTGAAAATCGATTATTCATTACTAAGACCTCAGCAGTATCCAATATATGTTTCGTCCATTCCGTACAACTTTTATATTGATCTTATTTGTAACCATGATGGCAACAAAAATAGTGGGATAAACAATTTTGCTGACAGCTGAGTAAAATCATAAGATGGTAAAATGTGATAAATTAACACTTGTTGGTTATTATAAAGTAACAAGAAATATAATAAAGTAACATTCAATGTTACGAGCTGGTTAATAGATTAAGATTTCGCCGAACCTCCTGCATTTATAGTACCTTCCCTATCTCAGCGTACATTTTATCGAGTGAACACTGCTATGAAACCTGACTTAATGAACAAAAATGTGAATGTATCATACGTAACAGTATATTTTGCATGAAACTTCATTTCAACATAGACACGAATGAGTCCTATATTGTTGCATATCGAACCATGGAATTTGGCTGAGCGTTGTTGAAGCTTATGACACAATAAGCTGACACAACTTATCTTTTGTCTCCCGTGGTAAAATTCCTGATCTGCAGGATATTTAACTTTCATAATATATCCGCCCGCAGCACATTTCGAGAATGAAATGAGCTATAGGCTTGAAATTTCACGTGCAACCACGGTGAACCTTGTAGTGTGACGTAATCCTACCTTGTATATAAGGCCTACGTGTCACTAATGATAAGAAAAATTGTACTGTGGTAGGTAAATGCACCAAAATTGAACTCCATGTTGCCTGCATATAAATGAAGCTTCATGCTAAATTTCAAATCTATATGTCAGCTCGTTCTTATAATATAGTTAAAATAGACTATTAAAATATTCCAGCTCCTTGAATGATAGGGTTTGATTACGCTTAATCAATAACCTAAAACACCCAGAGATGAATAGTGCGATAAATTATGTAACCTTTATGCTACATGTGAAGTGGTGTACAAAGTTCGATTAACTGCTGAGGGAATATGGAATCCCAAACCTCACCCTATCATTCCTCTACGCTCAGTACCACGTGACTTTCCTTCATTGATCAAATTGAATAATTAGAGATCCTCCAAGAGACCTTAATGAATGAAGAGGCGATCAGTCAAAAAGTCTTACAGTTAACAATTTCTAATTAAAAAAACCCCAATAAATTTAGTATAAAGCACACATGTACCTTAAATATTAATTCTCAACAAATATATAATTAACATACTAATTTAACATTAACTACAATATAACTCTGAAATATCATTGACCAATAGTTATCCAATATTTGGCCATATCTAGACAAATTAGAACCGTATATAGCTTGAGTACAGTTTTATGATTTCATTGAAGATTACACATGTGAAATGTAGTCGGATAAATCAGTGTGTGCAATGATCGCATTACACTATAGTTCAACATTCGGTTCAATCATAAACGTTATAACTAGAACAATGTTATACAAGACAATTTGAATGGAGATGTTATTTGCAATATCGAATACCTTTCGTATCTAAGATTTGACATTAAGATGAACAGATTTATGTTTATAACTCCTTTCAACCTTAAATCCAGGTATATAAAAAAATAAACCCTCCCCATTGACGAAACAGAATATGAAATTGTTGTTGCACTTTTGGGGCCAATTTATTTAACGTTTAATCCTTTTCATGGCGTTTTATACAGTACCACCTAATGTATACCACCCAATACCACGTAATGTATTTCATTACTGTGTTTTAAAAAAGTTTTCATAATTATTTAAATTATTGATAAAAAACTGTTTTGGAACAAAAAAGTAAAGAAAATACAGATGTATACTATATGAAACTCCTTTCATATTAATGTGCCGTTGTAAGCGAGTTACAAATTTAGTAACATTTATATTTTTAAATTTTTATTTAAACATGTTGTTCAAGAAAAATATCACTCGTATATTCCTTAATAGGTATATTCTTATATGGAATAGGCTGTCTCGTATTTTATAATTATACTTTACGCGAAACTAGACAGAATTATTATCAAAGAGAACAGTTTGAGTATAATGGCATTTGTCCATGGATCTCCATCTAATGAGTTGGCTTTTTAGACTAAAAAGCCTTTTATGCAATCGATCCAATTTACCCCTAGTCTAATATACCCCTGATTGGGTAAAACTATTATAACGAGTGAAATAGAAGTAAAACTAAAATAAAAACACAGCATTTCTGATTAATAATTTAAAGGGTCTAAACTTAAACTCTTAATTATTTTGAAACCTACAGAGGTTAACGCGTAATGAGATTAAATATAATAAATAGATAGAATAATCTTTATCCTTTCCTTTAAGGACTTAAAGAACGCTTAAAGAACTATATTAGGTGCTTTTCAATGTACATGTATATCTCATGTGAATATCAAAGCGTAATTGAAAATGAGCACCATTTTACCTCTTTTACAAGAGTGATATCATTATAAAAAAAGACGTGAATAGGGTTTTCTGACTTAAAAGTCTGTATCGTCAAATATGTATACTTCAAAGAATCTTTTACTACGTCATGTTCTCCTTCATATATAAGTCATTCTAACGTAGCACACACATACTGAATTTAAATAAATTGTAGCTTTTATCTCACAAAAGGTTCAAACTTGCTACTTAAATCAAATAATGATTAATTTCATATGTCTTAAAGTTTACATTTTGCCTAAAAGAATATTCTATGCAAAAGAATATGCCTATTTAATCTTAATGGGTTGTGTCAGGTGGCCCAGATTGTAATGCCGTCTAAATCGTAAAAATTTAACTTCTGCTTGACTTTGGATCCTAAGAATCATATATTTACCTGCAAACTAATGCAAGTAATATGAATAATTAATTACGCAGTAATAGATCATTCAGTAATATTTTATTTTTTATATACATGTTTTAACGTGAGTAATTTTACTCTTTACTGATACAACATATATAATTTTTGCGTACTCCACACACGATTAGAGGATCTACGGACCAACATACTGGTCACGTTGACGAAAAAATCATCATTGAAATCTGTTAATGACAAGACATAAAAACGTTGATCTCATATCAGTATCATTAAACATTAAAACAGTCCTGTCAAAAATTTTCTATAAAACAATGGAAACCTCTAAATATAAAAAAGGTGTAAAACTATAAAAATATTGTATTTATTTACCTCAAATCTTTCCGTAATGTTCATCATTTCTTAGGAAATGGGAATGAAAGTTATAAAAATATGTTTTTGTCGACGAGTATGAAAAATATTATTATGTCTGCATTATTTAGCCCATTAATTTATAAATTTTTAGTAATTTTTTTCAAATATATTAGGTTTATTTTATTATTTTCATGTTATGAAGGTGTTTTTCATCAATATTTGTTTTATTACTCAGGTTATTACTGAAATATTGTGTGTTCCAAAAATGGAACAGCGGTCCTGATTGGGTACGATAAGTAAGCAAGTACTTACTTCTATCTTGGAGCTTGGGTTTCTGAAAGGAAATGTGGAAAAAATAATTTAAAATAAACCAGAAGCATGTATAATAAAGTTTTTGTATTAAAACATGTGTAAAGTTTACATTATCAGTACAAATTATTTACATATTACGAATACTGTGTTAATTTTTCTCTCAACAGACAAATTCTTTCATTTTTGATGAAAAAAACGAAACACTTAGAATTCTGTGCAACATTACACTTAACACATTTCATTGTGGTATTCTTTTTGCATTGTCCGCATCTTGTTTGTTTTTCTCCTTTTGAAATAAGATGGTTTGTTTTGTCATACCGAACTGCCTCGGTGACTCGTTTGTCCACTGCAAACACATTTTGAAGTGGTCTTCCTAATGTCAAACGAGTTGAATGTGATTTGAGGTATGTCAGTGAGATTTCTCTTGTAAAATAAAGAAGATTCAATCGTTTGTCCTTGTAGGTATTTGTCCAACGGAAAAGAATCGAAAAATTAATTTGGAAACATGAGCAACTGCCAATAGCACTTTTTGCCACGTCTTCCAATTCACAGTTTTGACACATTTTCATCGAGTCTGTCTACGCCACCCATGTACTGATTGTACATTACAACACAGGATGGTTGGTTGACACTTGTATGTTTGTTCTCAGCAGCACTCCAGCGACGTACTTTACCAACAGGCTCGACTCCACATGCTGTTGACGCCACGGTGACAACGTTGTTATCATTGTACCGCACCAAAGTAACATTGGAATCTTTTTCAGTAATTGATCAAAAGATCCTCTTGGCATCTTTGACATGCTCTTTACATCTGAAAGTGGTGCTTTCTCCACGTGGTTGGCACGGATAGTGCCTGTGGCATTGTGACCTTCCTCTGCTAGTTTTTCTAAAAGAACCACGGACGTAAAAAAATTGTTAGAATACAAATTGTACCCGTCTGGTCTCTGAGGAAGTTTTTCACAAAGTTTAAGGACAACGGAACCTCCCACACCTACTTCTGGGTATTTATTCCCTGTATTTGCTCCTTCATATAGATTGCCTTGGTCTAGGTAACCAAATCTTGTACAAAGGCACCATGCCTTGTACTGAAACCGAATAGGTTTTCCGTGTATGTGTTGTTTTGTACTGTGACGGCCATAATGAGGTATCATGGATTCGTCTACACTAAGATTTACATCACCCGCAAAATACTTTAACCAACGCTTATTTAGCATCTTCCAAAGTGGGGAGACCTTAGAAAATTTTGTATTTGGATCCAGATCATTATTGTTGCATACATGTAAACATCTCAGTATGTTTAGGAATTTGTTTCTTGGCATTGCTTCCACAATACCCTTGTTCCAAAAATCATCCTTCATCTCCCAATACATTTTTACCCGAGGGACTTGACAGTATCCGGACACTAATAACATTCCTATGAAACAACGAATATCTTCGATTGTATGTCCAGATGGTAGCCCCTTGGAAGCAGCATACTGGTTAGTATAGTCACAGATATGTTTGATGACATCGTCATCATAGAACATTTCAAATAACTCAACGGGTGTTTTTTCATTGTTGTGAAGCCAGAAAGGAACTTCCCATTCCTTCTAAGAAAATGGAGGAATATCCTTTTTTGCCATCTGCGTTCATTTGGCTTTTTCTTTTTTGTAGGAGGCTTTTCAGATTCAAGTGCTTGGTTTACTGAAGTAACAGAACTATTTGCAGACCATGTACAACAGGACTGTTGACAGGCGAACGAGCTGCATTGTTAGGGGGTGCTATGGCCTGATTTGTAACTCCTTCACTAATGGAAATTACTTCAGAGGTTACATCATTCTCGTTCACCAAAGTTACTCTTGCTTCAGTATCGGCTAGAAGCTGGTGGCTTGTTAGCCGATTTAGGTCCACCTAATCTTCTTCGCCGCTGTCCTCATCTGAGTCGTTTACGTTTGTTGGAGGGTTGATATACACTCTAACGCTCAACACGTGGCTGTCGGACTCAATAAGGTTCGGAATTTCATCCAAGGAATACCTAAAAATTTCAGTAGGTATAAATTTCTTGTAAGGAAATAAATGAAATTAGTTGGTAAAAAAAAACAATGCAAAGAAAAACTAGTAGAAGCCTAGGCCTACTTGTTTATATATCACCTAGTGATAAATAGGCATGATATTGATAAGATAAAAAAGTTTAATGTTTATAAAAACACAAAGAAAACCGAAAATTTACATTTTATGTACACGTGCCCTCTCGTGACCGCTATTCCATTATTGGAACGCTAGAGTTTACGATAACCTAAAACTGGCACTAGTAAACATTCGACTAAAATTATAATGTTTCAAAGCCTCTATAAAACATAAATAAAACCAATGTCATATAATTACACAAAACAAATATGTAGTTATATACTTACGTTTCACTTGATGACATGAAATAAGGTGAAAATAAGTGATCACATGTGGAAGAAGGCAGGCAACAGAAATCAGTCATGTATGCGTCCACTGTTTCAAAACCTGCTACAGTATAGCCAACACAACACTTTAGGTAGAAAAATTTCCTTATTTGAGGAAAATCCCGTTTTTGGGAAATTATTATTTTAATTTTCCATTTTTGGAACAACGGACCTAAATGGGTTAGTTTGAACTTTCTGAAATTTGTTGTCATGTATATTCTACTTATCTATAATACTACTTATAAATCTGCTTCAGTGAATAAACAATTTATTGAATGTACATGGATCATTTGTGGCTAGAACATTTAGGGATTTCGTTAATCTATCCCTGATTTTTTCTTTGTTAAAATGCAGTGCAACAGGGACGAGTTCCTTAGAATATATTCAATACAATCTTAGAATATATTGAGACATCTGATGAGAAAGGAAGCTTGCACCAATATTTGACAGTTTGGCGGAAATGATAGAAGTTGTAATACATTTATTTCTGTTATATGCGTGCACTGTTTACATAATCTTACAAGTTTCATAGAGGACCTTTCTGTACAATTCAGAATTCTTTGTTGACTGCTTTTTTTTATTTGCGATGTATGGCTCTAAAGAGTAATATTAACTCTCACATTTCACATCTTATCATGCTATAAATATACAAAACTGCGTTTCGAGTACTAAACCTAACTTCTTCATCAGGTGTCACAAATCCTTAACACCAAAGTAACGGATAACAACGTTGTCTGTTCCCCCTCCTAGGTGGATCAAAAAACATTTGGAAAAGGGTTTGTACCCTTTTATTTTGAAAGTCATAAATTCAAAGTGTGTAAAACTGTGCTAAAATTCAAATAGGGAATATAGAACTCTCTAAAATGTACACTTGCATGCATTCATACATAAATAAACAGTTTCACTTTGTGCTCTGTCTAAACGTGGTATTAAGAGCAGTTAGAAATACTATTCCTATGCTATTTATGGTCAGTGTGGAGTGAAATAAAAATAAAGTAATCATCGCCGAATGTTATAAGTGATTGCATATTAGCAGATGAGAAAACATGTGAGATAACGTGATCCAGTATTTAAAATACAATGTAAAACAATTTTTGTTTATTTAGTGCAGACTATCGTAAATAACCGATATAGATAATTAAGTATCAGACTTTAGTTTAAAAAAGTAACGAATAATTGCCTTATATGACTCAAAGTAATACATTAGCTTATCGAACATACATTCACTAATATAGAAATTAGAGTATTGGCGTATTACTGTGCTTATTCGTGGTAGACCAATACACTAATTTAGAATCAAGGAAACTAAAGAAATGAACATTTTAATGGACAATAAGAGAAATACTCATGCTATACTGTATATGGTTCAACCATATATATGAAATAAATTTTACGATTTAAAAAAGGTTATTTAATATATCCAAGTAGCTTAAGATTGGATGCAGAGTATCGAGTTAGTGATGTTCATGTTGCAACTAAATGGGGTGTACATGCTTTATATATGAGTGAATGTGTAGAGCAGATGATCATTAATGGTCCACAAAACATTGACTAGCAAGAAAAAATATAAAATCTTGTCAGAACCTAAACACTTTACATGACAGTGTAGTAAATCAAAACTTATTTCAGAACTGGTAACGGTAGAGCCAATATTTTCATAAGATATATAATAATTATAATTTTATTAGTTAATAATGAATATACTATTATTAGCTTATACAATTTTAAAGTCACAAATAAGCGTACGATGCAATATATAAAAGTAACTACAACATGACTGCAACTATCGCTTACCCGATAACTATCATATTATCCAGAACAACAACTATCACTTTAACAATAACTATTTGCCTACTAATTATTTACTTTAAGTTAGGTTTAGTGAAATCATTCCGTAAGAACATTGCATGAACATAAATTAAAATAAATATTTGTCAAATGTGCCTCATTTATCAGAAGTAAAACTAATCGAAGTAGTTTCTATTGGCCCTGAAGGGTGAAGGTTGAATATCACTACGAATAAAAGTGACAACAAGGGATATTTTGTACTTGAGCAAGTTAATAAAACGTTTGGACAGTGCTAAAGTTTAAAATTAAGAATGTTTTGTATTAATATACTTGTTAAATAATATATAATATTTTTTAATGACACAGTACGTTCCTTTTATACTTATTTCTCACTAACTATAGATTAACTTTTCATGGAAGCTTAGTGATAATAAGTGATATAATTGAAAAACTATAAACACTTTTTTAGGATAAAAATGACGAGCGATGGAATACCATCATGAATGGTGAAATAATCACTTTGTTTAAAACAATTCATTATACCGTGTTATAAAAAAGGCTTATAAGAGAATCCAAGAAGAAGAACTTCGCTACTCTGTGTTAATGTATTTTAAACTTACAATATACTGTTGACGTAACAAAAATATAACTGATCATTAAATACTGAAAATAAATTTTTGTCAGTTAAGTAGAAAATGTTATATAATTAAAAAAATTTCATTAACTAAGGTAATTAAAACAAAAGAATCCCTAAAAAAATCATTAGGTTGATTATTTATTTCTTTATTTTTGATCAAATACAATATAATCCGCAATAAAAATTCAGTACCGAAAGATTTTCATCTATTTTAACAAATTAAGCTGTAACAATGAAGTTCTACTGTTCATTGGAATTGTTTTATGTTTTCTACCTTTCAGTATTCCAGGTGATATTTCTGGTAGGATGTAATGGGAGTTTAAGTCATTAGCCACGGTCGTTAAAGCAGTTTTCTGTTCCGGGTGGGTAAGGAACAAAATTAGTTGGGCTCAGAATGTTCTTATTCGTAAAGGAAGAGAACATTCCGCAACTTTGAACAAGTTTGTACCTTTCTTAAAGGTGCAATGACCATGTACAATATCACGAAATAAAACTTAAAGAGATTACACTAATCGTGTAGAGCTAATAATGCCGATTGCCTGAAGATCCTCCTGAGAGTTTAACGCACACTACAATATTAGTAACATAGGATTCTATAACTGTCAGATATAACATTTCTATTTTATTAAATGTATATTCTGCAATAATGATTTTTAGAAGGATTTAATGTTAAAATATAAAATAATATTATAATTATTATAATACTTAAAATATTACCCACTTTATGTTGTAATTAATTACTTTTTAATAAAACTAAACTAGACTTACTACTGAGGAATGTGTCTAAAACATTTATTCATTTGTCGGTGTTTATTGATTAGGAAATTATCATTTGCATAGGTAGGTTTACGTTTGGATATGTCTCGACCCCTAGTATCGCATTACTTCATCGATTATAAAAAGATCATATGCATATTTAGGTTTATATTAGGACATGTCTCGACCCCTAGTATCGCATTACTACATCGATTATAAAAAGATCATATGCATAGTTAGGTTTATGTTAGGATATGTCTCGACCCCTAGTATCGCATTACTTCATCGATTATAAAAAGATCATATGCATAGTTAGGTTTATGTTAGAATGTGTCTCGACCCCTAGTATCGCATTACTACATCGATTATAAAAAGATCTTACGCATAGTTAGGTTTAAGTCTGGATATGTCTCGACCCCTAGTATCGTATTACTTCATCGATTATAAAATGATCATATGCATAGTTAGGTTTATGTTAGGATATGTCTCGACCCCTAGTATCGCATTACTACATCGATTATAAAAGGATCATAAGCATAGTTAGGCTTATGTTAGGATATGTCTCGACCCCTAGTATCGCATTACTTCATCGATTATAAAAAGATCTTACGCATAGGTAGGTTTAAGTCTGGACATGTCTCGACCCCTAGTATCGCATTACTACATCGATTATAAAAAGATCTTACGCATAGGTAGGTTTAAGTCTGGACATGTCTCGACCCCTAGTATCGCATTATACTACATCGATTATAAAAAGATCTTACGCATAGGTAGGTTTAAGTCTGGACATGTCTCGACCCCTAGTATCGCATTACTACATCGATTATAAAAAGATCTTACGCATAGGTAGGTTTAAGTCTGGACATGTCTCGACCCCTAGTATCGCATTACTAGATTGATTATAATAAGATCATACGTATAGGTAGGTTTATGTTAGGATATGACTCGACTCCTAGTATCGTATTACTACATCGGTTATAAAAAGATCTTACGCATAGGTATGTTTAAGTCTGGACATGTCTCGACCCCTAGTATCGCATTACTAGATTGATTATAATAAGATCATACGTATAGGTAGGTTTATGTTAGGATATTTCTCGACCCCTAGTAGGCCTATCGCATTACTACATCGGTTATAAAAAGATCTTACGTATAGGTAGGTTTAAGTCTGGATATGTCTCGACCCCTAGTATCGCATTACTAGACTGATTATAATAAGATCATACGTATAGGTAGGTTTATGTTAGGATATGTCTCGAACCCTTGTATCGCATTACTACATCGATTATAAAAGGATCATACGCATAGTTAGGTTTATGTTAGGATATGTCTCGACCCCTAGTATCGCATTACTAAATTGATTATAATAAGATCATACGCATAGTTAGGTTTATGTTAGGATATGTCTCGACCCCTAGTATCGCATTACTACATCGATTATAAAAAGATCTTACGCATTTGTAGGTTTACGTCTGGAAATGTCTCGACCCCTAGTATCGCATGACAACATCGATTATAAAAAGATCTTACGCATAGGTAGGTTTAAGTCTGGATATGTCTCGACCCCTAGTATCGCATTACTAGACTGATTATAATAAGATCATACGTATAGGTAGGTTTATGTTAGGATATGTCTCGACCCCTTGTATCGCATTACTACATCGATTATAAAAGGATCATACGCATAGTTAGGTTTATGTTAGGATATGTCTCGACCCCTAGTATCGCATTACTAAATTGATTATAATAAGATCATACGCATAGTTAGGTTTATGTTAGGATATGTCTCGACCCCTAGTATCGCATGACTACATCGATTATAAAAAGATCTTACGCATCGGTAGGTTTACGTCTGGAAATGTCTCGACCCCTAGTATCGCATGACATCATCGATTATAAAAAGATCTTTCGCATAGGTATGTTTACGTCTGGATATGTCTTAGCTTTATAAAGCAATAAATATTCACTTAAATGAAAAGAAATATAAATAAAACGGTACATAATTTGTACACAGAAACAATGGTTACGAATCAAACCAATAACATGAATTTCCGCCTATGTCATCGCCACAGCCGTTTAGTACAGGGTGTGGCGATGACTAAACGGACAGAATAAAGGACTCCAACAATTTGAGCTGTATTTCCTGTACGTATGTCCTGTATTTGCCTTTACTACTGTCATATATATATATATATATATATATATATATATATATATATATTGTGAATAAAATAATTTTTTTTAGTTAAAAGTTAGTATCACAGAACCAGACAGAACGTAATGAAACAGTTACTTCACATATAGCCCTTTTCTATTAGACCTTTAAACGAGAAAAAACCTACAAAACAAGTTTCAAGTCCCCCGGGTCTTTCTATCAAAATTTATTGGATGGACGGGAGGCGGTCTTATAAACGGACGGCCTGACTTTCCTTCGACCTTTGACCTTTTAACTCTAAAATTAGAGAAATGTATTCTTCGATAAATAGAAATGAAGTATAAATACCTATTTTTGTGCTGTAATGCTAAACAATACGTTGCGGTTAAACATTATAGTCCGTGTACTGGGTAGATAAAAACTTACTGCAAGATCTCACAGTTCAGTTTAAAAATGTACTTTTTCAAAGACTCTATAAATATTTGTTTGTGTTTGCAAACAAAGCAAACTGTATTTTAAGTTTAAATTTACTAAATATTTCTTTCATTATAAATTTTGTGATGAACTTCATCCGCAAGAAATACGAAGCATACATTTCCTCAATATCGCGAACATAACATATATTCTTAAACATAAATATAATGCCTACTGGGTGAGTTCAAAATATTCCATTAACAATAGTTCACAAAGTCAAAGTTCTGGTTGACAATGGACCCCAAAGTTAACTGGATACTAAGCTGAACCGGTCAAGTGAAACCTACAAAAAGAATTTACCAGAGCAAAATAATGCAAGTGCAGACTATTGTGTGAGGGAATTTCAGTGTTCCAGTTCCTGTGCTATTGATGCTATGCTATTTTACATTTATTATTGGTTTGATACATGGCTATGTTGTTTACTGATCTTTAAAAATGTAATCTCTTAATTTTAATCATATTTTTACAGTTTCGATTCACAAATGAATAAAGTAATAAAACATACTACATATTAGTATTCAATGTTGTTTTATTATTAATGATCTAGCTGGACCCTCTGTAAATCGTGTCGTGACTCGTCTTTCCGTTCTTTTTATCCATCTGTGCAAGAATTCTTAGTAAACAGGTCCTATAAACCTTGGTAAAAGTAAAAACCTTATTGAATTTGTGGTAAAACAATCAAAGAAAAGACCGTATGTCTGTCAGTCTGTATGTTATTATGTGCTATAAAACGCTTGACAAAATAGGTTTCCTCTTGGTAAAAGAAGAATTTCTCTCGGTTTTAGGGTCAAAAGGTAAATGTGCTGTCCATCCCTGTATGCTTTATCTCTGTCGGTCTCTTTATTTGAGTTATCCGATATAAGTTGTACTGGTTTATTACACAAAATATTACCAAATGTGTTTACCTTACCATCCTTACAGTGGGTTTAATCAAGCACAGTTCATTTTTTAAGTTTTTAGACGAAGGGTCAAACCTAATGGCTACCAATACCTCCAGAGTCTCTTAATGAATCATTTTAATTCCCAAATTAAGAATAATTCTAAATTTATTTAACAAAATCGTTGATTTGTCAAATGTATTACTGACTTTTACGCAACTACTTGGTGTAACATTTCACATAGAAATGCCTGATAAATAGGTCAAATATACTTTGAAACTGGGGTTAAGTCGACTGTTTCCTAATGATCTAAGTGGTCAGGTTTAAAATGAAAGAATAGGATATTACTCATTAAAATGTAATTCTCAAAACCCTGTATCGCTGACAACAAACAAATACCTTATTATTGATCTGAGAAAATCCAATCTGAAACATATGGGTGTTTCCCAAGTTTTGTCTCTGGGTCCAATTTTATTTATTTTTTACAATGCCCACAGTAAAAATAATTAAAATTTACACGGTATCTACTTTCATAGTATGAAGACGATACTCTAATACTTTTGACATATCCTCTTTATTCGTCAATAAAGCTGTCCAATGTAATAATTACAACTTGCCTAAGATAAATAGCTATTTGAATGGGGACTTGCTAAGAATAAAAGTGGATAGTTGTTCTATTTTGAATCTTTGCCTATCATCTATTAACGAGGTAATGGATACAGATTTTATATGTGATGTTATAAATGAAATCTGTTTAGGGATAGAAAATTTGTAACTGTCTTATGAGTGACAATCGGCACTAAGCTAAAAGTAGTTTAACACATTTTAAACTTTTAATGAATAAATCATAAATTTTTATTAGATTTAGAATTTTAGTTTTGTCATTGTTACCATGAGTTGGTAATTTTAGAAGTAAATCTTTGATTATCTTAGCGCTGAATTTTACTAACTTTTAAATCCTAACAAATCTCGCACCAGCCTGAGACACGGGACTAGAAACGGTATAAGAGACACTAGTGACTAAGATAGCCCTAAAACAAACATACATTAATAGTATTGAACTTAAAATAAGACGCGCTCGTTTTTTGAAAAGATTTTACAAACATATGGCTACTTACTATTGCTAGTATGGTGAGATTTGCAAAAACCACAAAAGCCAAACGTTATGGATTAGTTGATCTGCATTTCTGTTTAACTTTTAACATTATTTAAAAGTATGATTATTGGTCAAGATATACAGGAGAATATACATCCTTCGTTACTCCGATATGGTAACAACAACTGTCTGTGTTTTAACAGTTGTTAAAATAAACAACAGCCAATTTAAAAAAACTAAACACAAGTCGCTATCCAATATTATAATTATTAAATTTAATTATTAATTGCTTACAGGGTCAATTATCTTGTAAAAGAGTTTTCAAGGAAAGCTTTTTATATAAAATGAATATAATGAAAATTAACACCTTGACTGGAATATTCTTGGAAATTTTGTAATAATAGTGTGGGTGGCTTCGTTAGTTAACAAAACACTGCACTAAAATACTAAAAACATTAATAAAACCATTTAAACCTTAGTTCACTCGCGATAATTTAATCTATTTCCATACAACCAACGCATATTATTATGTATAAACAATGTAGACTGTGGGTGGCAGTGGTTTGGATTGGCATTGTTTTGAAGAGACAACGCACCAAAAATAGGAGTATTATTGTTTACTAAAATGAAAGTATCTTAGCTCCAGCTTAAAGTTTATTTAGTCCAGCGTATTCATTTTGAATTTCAAATTATCCTATACTGGGACTTTATCAGGGCTTGCTTTTATAGCAAAGAAAACGTTTTGCTGTATACAAATGGGACTTTATTGTGATGGTATTATTTAACTTAAAAATAAAAAAAGTTTACGCATTTCTTAGGAACACATAATTCTAGAAATTGGTCCGTGCAATTCTAGTTTTCATAGCCATATGTGAGTCTAAGAACAAATAATTGTGCTATAAGAAACCAAATCTTAGTATATGTATCACAAGAAACTGTGAAATTGAACTACGAGGTTTTCTTGTGACATTGTAACAGAGTAGTTCTGTATAATTACCCACTATTTAAGAATGTAAATCTTTAAATATGGGTTTTAAAGCTACCTGATTTTAAATTAAATTCAGTTATTATTCCATATTTTAATTAATTTCAGACCTACGGAAACATTTTGTAGCTTTTAAAACTTATAAAATCTTAAATAAATCAGCAGCCGTAGTATTGCTCATAACATCATGATTATTTATACTGCTGCAATTAATTTTGAGTAGAAATCTGCATCACGTTCAGTTTACAAAATACGGTAACCACCTCGTCGCTGTTTATTCAATTTTCACTTTTTCTCTTCATTGGTATTTGTGTTTGGAAACAGTTTTATTCAAACACTAACACAATGATCTATATCCTCACTCTTTCAAAATTATAATAGAAACTATAACATAGTGCAAGTTGTATTCTGGAAGAATATTCAACTTTAGAATATTCAAATTTCTGGAAGAGTATTAAGTTTAGAATATTCCGAAGTCTTCGCAAAATCACAAGTCTAAAGAATTCTCTCCACAACAAAATCAGAAGGGGAAACCCTTGATTACTGATCTTAATTTAATGTGTGCCGTGGTTGCGAACCATTCCTCTGCTAACTAGTTAAGCTCGTTTTGACCAAGCTGTTTTTTAACCGCCAAACTGCTCCAGTTAAGCTATATGTTAGTTATTAGTATTAGTTGGTGTTGTTTATGTTAATACCTGTCGGTGATTATTTGTTGGATGTTTATTTCCAGGTTTGTGAGCCCCGATATTTTTGTGAGATACTATCCCGACTGAGACTCTCTGAGTCAGTTGCGATATGTTTGGAAGAAAATAAGTCGTTACATCACTAACGGAGAAAGAAAGTTCAACGTCTTAGGCCGCTAAACCACCTGTCTCTAACATAAAAATGAAAACAATCCAAGATTGAACTATTCTGTAAGTAACTTTATATTAAAATTATTAATGCAGTCATAAAATATATATATATATATATATAAATGTATAAATAAACAAATAAATAAATATATATATATATCCGAAAGTGGTTCTAGAACCACCATATTACTATCTACTTATATATATATAAATATATATATATATATATATATATATAAGTAGATAGTAATATGGCGGTTCTAGACCACTTTCGGAGCCAACAGTAAATCAAGGGAAAATACTGTTTAAAGGACAATAAACGAATCTGTAAAATCAAACAGTAACTCACGAATGAAAAATTAACCGAATCTATAGCTGTTTGCTTCTACTTTCTCAAATCAATCTATTTGAAATGTCTGCTACGAATAAACTATAAATTAAAACTTATAAACGGAAATGATGGAATTTGCTAACAATCACTCGAGAAGTCGGGGAGAATGTGAGTAAAACCACATTCTTTTGACGAGGTTCTTCATTTAATTTCTTTCTCCAAAATGTACTATAAAATCATCAAAGATTTCAGGCTTAAAATCGTAATCAAATTCAACATCCAGATAATGAAAAAATACAGGTAAAATCTTCTCATAATAAACGTGTGTATCGATACCTACAAACCTAATGTATTCTTTAAAAAGGAAAATAATTTTTTCAACGGTTATAAGAGATAAGTAAAAATTTTTATTCTGTTTTCTAAATTCTGTAACAAATTTTGTTTGTTTTTCACCTCCGTATTGTAATTTTGTAAGCAGATTATTCAAATGTGTTAGTTTATTTCGAAATTTCCTAGGTTTAGGTCTTTCGTACAAAATTAAATTACAACCTCTACAAACTAAATATCTTTTATCGATAATTTCTCCTCTATTAGAACACTTGTAACAGTTGGCATTATACTCTTCCATTTAAACAGAAAGATTTTTTGTTTAAATGGAGATTATGGAACTAACTCTGCCGAGATATAAATTTTTCAGCGCAAATGTTTATGTTTACATTTCTACAACAGAGATAAATAGAAATAATTTCATTCTATTGTACAACTATTTTAGGATATTTTGTCTATGATTACAAAGATTATTACGGAAGAAATCGAGATTTTTCATCAGCGAAAGAGTATATTTTTGAAGTTTTAGAAGGAATGAAAGAGAACAATATGAACATCATTAACTACTGAATTTCTCTAATATCGTTCTTAATCACATCATAGGCTAAAAATTTCTCAGAAACCACAACCACATAACAAATCGCGTTTGTAACAGCATTTTGAAAATCCATATTGATAATTATATCGTTCTTTGAACCAGAAATATTTGTCATACTCTTTGTTGTATCAATGACATAAATAGGTCTATTCGCTAAAAATTCTTTAGGATTGTAATACATTTCCTTATTATTACAGTAAACTTTCTTAAAATCTTGATACATCTGATACATGATTCTGAAAAGACCTCCTGAAATGTTTAAGTTTTGTAATTCATCTGGATAATAAGAACCGTTCAATTTTACTCTGATATTTTTTACATTCAAACTATCAAACTTTGAAGGATTTTTTTCTTGATTATTCTGTCTATCTGTTTGAAAACCTATGATAACGAACTTGGGATTGAAGATATTTCTATAAATATTTGTAAATATCGAACGAATAAGTTGTTCCGGAAATACCTTTTTGTTCAATACATTGCCAATCTAGAAAATTAAACATAATGTTTTGACTTTTTGTAATTTCATCAATCAACCTAATTTTACTCGTGGTTTTATAATCAATCATTGGAACTCTAATAAAAAAATCTGTAATTGTTATTTTTCCATCAACAGGCATAACATTTCCAGTTGCAGTCTTCAGAATCACATCATTGTCTTCTGCTCTTATAAAAACTTAGATAAAATCCTTCTTTATAGATCGGAATAGTAACATTTTCAAAAAATCCTAATCCAAAATGAGATAAATTTCCAGCTGCTTCAAAAACACCAAATTTAAAATCTGATTCAAAGCCATTAGAAGTTTGAGAAAATAACATCACTTTTTGAATACGAAATAGTTCCTTTAATTGTGCTTAATTGGCCACAGTTTTCGACTTCTTCTATCAATTTATTGTGTTTTCTTACTTCAATCTTAGAAAATAAAAACGGTATAAAATTATCGATTAATCTAACATTATCAGTTCCAAGATATGCTTGACCATCTTGTTTTGTTAAAGTTCCAGAAATATAAAACTGGAAGTTAGACGAGCAAAAGTTATCTCCAAAATCAATATTAAACTCAGTTCTTTTATTCGGTTCATTCAAATGTTGTTTACTAATTGGATAGAAATTTTTAAACTCCGCCCTTTCAATATCACTAGCATATTTTCTGTAGTCCGCCATTTAATAAGAGAAAATTTAGAAATTTTAAACATCATGTATAAGAAAGATATCATTTTTTTCATCGATCTAATGTACGTTTTTATAAGAAAAGATATAAATTTTAGTAAAATAATTAAAAAGATTAGAGTCATTTTTAATGATCTACTTCGTCATATTCAGGATTCTCTTCCTTAAATTTTGCGATCTCGGTCACATATTTCAATAAAATTTGCACAGGATAGTAACCGCTATCTATAATATTGTTCCAATCAACTGTATCTTTATTTTCATCCAAAAATTTTATACTCAAGTGTTGATAGAGACAAAGAACAGACATATGATCTTTTAATTGATAATGTATATTTTCTTGAATGAACTCTGGGGACAGATTTTGATATTTAGCAATGTTATACCAATTTAATTTGTTTACGTATAATCTCATCATATCTTCGGATAATTCATATTTTTGAGAAATATCATCCCAATGTTCTTTTTTCAAATCTCTTTCGTGTTGCATTATAAAAAGATCGAAAGCACTGTAATGTCACGCCATCTCTATTTATTAAGAAAAAATTTCAAGTTTTTATAAATTGGCTCTTTTTAGCGTTACATTCAGCACATTTTCCAGAAATTCTTTTAACTCCATTGATATTTGCGTAATATTTTATATCATTTGTTGCAGTTTTTTCTTTACATCTCACACAGTATATGAGCGCCATTTATATAAGGAAATTTTATCATGCATAAAACCCTGCGAGAATACCTATTTCAGTAAGATCTTCCTCGAACTTATTAATTTTTTCTTCTAATTTTTGAAATTTGACAGCATAAGAATCATTGTATTCAACAAATTTATGACCAATATTCTCAAAAAGTTTTCGTAGCATCTAAACTAAACTTATCAAAAGACTCTTTAAATTTAGTAAGTTTTTCATTAATTTCACCAACATCGTCTACTGATCTTTTACTTCTTTCATCAAGTTTTTCATAGACTTCTGTTGTAAAATCTTTAACATGCTGTTTATGATTCTCATAATTTTGTTTTAGTTCATTAAACATTTTAATAGGATCTTCTAATTGAATCATTACAACAACATCAAATGGATTAATTCCTTTACTAACACTGCTAATTCTTTTTCCTTTAAAATCTAAGGCATTTTTAACATTCGGATCATGTAAATCAACAATATCGATGTTTTCTGATAATTTTAGAGGTTTTAAAATTTGTTCTTTAACAACAACATTATGTTTGTCAATACCAGGTCGAACACCGACAATTATTTTTTTATTAGCCAAACTAACATAATTCTTTTCAACTTTGATCGCTTCAGTAATTTTATCAGCTTTTTCGATATGAGACATTAAATTGGTAAATATTTTTTTTGCACCATCTTCAAATTCTTTTTTCAATGTTTTTATTTTATCAGCAACTTCATTTGAACTCATGAAATTTGCAAGTTTGTTATCATATTCTGCTTTAAAATCTTCAATCTCGATAGCAAACATATCTGAATCTGGAAGGTTTTGTAATAAATTTTCTAACTTGTTATCAAACTCATTTCTCAAACTATCAAAATTCAAACTATTATCTACATTTTGAATAATTTGTGTTCCAAATACGTCAAAAATATTTTGTGAATCCATATTTTATTAAGTAATAATTTGTTAACAACTTCTTTAAAATCTTTACCAGTACTCAGTTCATTCAAAACAAAAACACATAAATGACCACAAATTGGGGGATCTTTATAGTCTTGAATCTGAGAATCATTGTAGTAGACGCTTGATTTTTTCAAATATTTAATCAATTCTATAGGTGGTTTGTCCTCAATTCTTCCATACGAATCAAAATAACATGCATTCTTATCATTTTTATAATAACAAATCCAATGCGTTCCACTTCCCATAATCGAGTCTAAATTCACAATTCCACATTCAAATTTCTTAACTTTTTCAGGTAATGTAACTCTCATGAAGATTCCTCTAAAATGTTTAATATTTTTGCAGATTTCTTCCAATTCCCCGAATGTTAAAGGTTTGATTTCAAATTTTTTTTAATGTTTGATTTCACGTAATTCAAAGTTTTTTCATCTAATCCAGATCCTGTAACATCTTCCAACTCTTTATCTAACCAATTTAAAATGTTTCGAACAATAGGAATCACATCTTTTTTAACGATTGGAGCAGCTTTACGAACATAAGGAACAACATTTTTAACAACTGGAATATTTTCTCCAAAATCTAATAAATCTTTCAAAAGTCCACCATTTTTAAGTTCTTTCAACTGATTATAAGAAAATTCTATTCTGGTTCCTTTATTGTTTTTCTTATGTTTTTCGAGTTTATTGTATTGTCTATTTGTTAAAAATATCTTATCTTCGCCATTTTTTAGTTGATCTATTTTAAATTGAATACTAACGGGTATTTTCTTCTTAAAAGCGGATTTTATTTTTTTCTTTCTGATTTTTGCTGAAATTTACATTCACCTCCATTTATATAGTTAAAATTTCAAGTTCTCTTCGATTCCCATTCCTAGTTTTCTCTTCAAAAACATTGCTCCAGCTGTTGGAAGCGCAACAAATCTTTCACCTAAACTAGCATCTTTTGATAAAAATCTATCCATTGCTTTATCTTGCAAAACTTTATCTGCTATATGTCTGGAATTTGTGTCTCTATGTTTTGCATAAAAAAATATCGTGTTCCATAGCAGCTTGATCTAATTTATTTATACCAGGATCTCCTCTTTTTAGTCTTTTTTCGAGTTTTGTACCAGGCCCCAGATACTGATAAGTTGGTACGTGTAATTCAAAAGGTAAATTGTTGATAAAATCATTCAAAAGTCCACTACCCTCAATCATAGATGAACTTATTGCCGGCAAAATTCGTTTTAAAATATTTAATTCCATCAGGTTTTTCAATCATTTCGTCAAGTTTGTTCGAAATAAAATCTTTAATTGCTTTCTTTTCATTCAAAAAATTGTTATTTCCAGCTTTTTCTTGAGCATAAATATAATTTATAATTCCATCGAGTTTTGTCAAATCGTCGATATATCTGTACTCAATCTTATTATCATTGTATTTTCTTACACCTGATCCTTCGATTCTTTTTTCCCAAATTGGTTTAATTAAGTTAATATATTTTTTACCTCTACTTGACTTAGGCTTCTTAGTAGATGGATCATTATTTTTGTAAATTGAGTCAGATTCCCATAAAATTTCTGTATACTTTTTCAAATCTTCTTCAGAATATAAATTATCTTTTGGAGCGTCATAGTCTGTTAATAATCTCCATAAACCTTGAGTTCCTTCATATGTTTTTTCATTAATAATGATATCATTATGTTCAAAATTAACGGGTAAATTTCCAATCATAAAACTTTTCTTTTTTCTGTCCCAATACAAACCAAATTTATCATCCTTTGCTCTAGGAAGAAATTTTTTACCAATTTCACCAATTATTATATCCGTTGTTCCAGGACTTATTGGTTCAACTATGGTAGAGTCTTCAATGATTCGAGGTCTAAATGGTGTCGACGATGGTAATTTTGGCAATTCAAACTCAGATTCTGGTATCGAAATATCGGCAAACTGTCGTACAACTGGAAACCAAATTCATCAAATTTTGATTATCGCTTAAAACATTTTCAATTTTGCCCTCAACATTTTTATTGCAGAAGTTACAGGTTGATTAATTTTTTGAATAAATTCTTGTTCTTTTTCATCAATTCGAATCTGTTCTTTAAATTCTTTGATTAATTTCTTTTCGATTTGATCAAGTTTTTTTGCTTCTTCTGAAGTTACGTTCGCCATTTATTTAGGAAAATTTTGAAACGTGAACGTTGTACCGTATATGCAAATAGTTACAATAATACATTGTTAAATAAAAAAAAATGGAAAATTGAACCAAATATTTTTATATGTAATATGCTTAGTTTAATAAAAAAAAAATAAATAAAACCTAAGATTGGTATAATGTTAAAATAAGGCATCCCTGAAATAGCTTGAATTGGACAAGTTCAGTTCTGTACATTTAAAACAATAGTACTCTATTGTAAGAAACTGAATTTTTTGATTGGTTCAGAGGTCTAAAACTTGCTAACCAATAGGAAACCTAGTTGGTTACTTGTCTTGTAATGTTAGAACAAAACTACTGGAGAGCTCTGCTCATTATCTTGTGTAGTTTAGCCTTGTAGGCACATAGTTAGTAGTCCGGATTGAAAGAAGACCCCAGTTTACGGGTATGTACATTTTATAAGAACTTTGAACCAATCAACAAATTGTTTTAATTTAAATAAAAATTCATACATATCTTTATTGTGTAAAAAAAAATTTTAAATATCAATAAAATTTCACTAAAATGTTTTAAATAACTAAGAAGTAAATTGTTTTAACAAAGTAATAAAATCTAAACTACATTACAATTCTAATCAGATTTGTAATTTGTTTCTTATTAGGGTTTTCGGTGAACCGGACAAGAAACCAAATAAAAGGTGTAAGTGTTTTAGTTCAGTATATAATAAGAAGAAGTATTTCATTTTGTTGGATATAACAATTCAAGCTATAGTCAGGAATATAAAATGGTTTTAACTATTGAAAATGTATAATGAAATGTGCTCTTACTAAAATTATATTAAGAAATGCAAAAATGTACAAAACATCAAATTAATTGTCAATTGAAGATTGCAACAAGATAAATAAAAATTTTTTTTAACATTACAAGACTACAATTTCATTTGGCAGAACACAAACTCCATTTAAATATTATTATTTATGATACAAACCAAATAATCTGGTTATAATTATTTGTCATGGAGTATCTCCACCAGAGGATACAGTGCATAACTAATAATATACATATTTATTAGAGCAACCATGTTACAAATAAATTGCGCGAATCTGCTAGTAAAAAAATTTATTAAGTAAATTATATAAAAAAGAACATGGAGTTGTGTATCTGCAAAGTAAAGTGTAAAAGTTTGGAAAAGTGAACAGTTTAATTAGTTTCATTGATTACAGTACTTGTAAAGTTTTAAAATGGCACTCAAAGTTGATCTTCTCACCAAAGAAGAACTAGTTTATGAATTAATGTTAAGGAATGTAAATACAGATAAGACAGATAAAGTAAACAGATTTGAGAAAAAGGCTAAGAAGTGTGATAAAATTAAATGTCCAGCCGAACTTTTTAAACCTACAAAATAAACTTAAAATTGCTGAGGAATTTGAAATAATAAAAGTGAAAGTATCAAGCATTGAGAGTTCAGTGGAAGAAATATTAATAAGTAAATCAACTATTGACATTGTTAGGTTCGAACAAAAATTAAATCATTTACAAATTAGAATAAAAAATTTGCTAAAATTTAAATTGGATAGTACTAAAGAGGAAGAGTTACATAAATATATGGAAAAACTAGGTTTAGCTGAAACAAAATTTAAAAACCCTCGAAGTTGACAGTAAGCTAAAAGAAGATATAGTTAGAAGGTTAAGTGAGACAAATATGGAGGAAGAAGACTTAAGTGATGTGTTTGAAAATAAACTAACTTTCAGTGCAAGTAAAAGTAGTGATAAAACCCCAATAGCTGGCTTAACTTATAGAAAAGAGGGAGAGTGTGGTAATGATGAAGTTACTAATACATCAATATTTTCAAAACTTCCTAACCCGGTTGAGAAACACTTAAAAAACTTTAAAATTACGAATGGTTTAAATATTAGTGAATTACTTGAGTTCATAAAAAACTTATTAAAATTAAAGAACGAAACACATTTATTGGATACAGAAGTTATAGAACTGTGCTTGGGTTATGTGACCGGACCTCTACTTTCCAAAATAATGGAGTGTAAATCGGACAAAAAAGACATTCAGGAGTTACATAGTGAATTGTTACATTATTTTGTACCACTGGGCTTAAAAGAAAATTTAAAAAGGGAACTGGTAACTAGACAACAAAAACCAGGGGAACCCCTTTCTGTGTATATAACTGAGGTTAGGGAAAACTCAAATATTTTAAATTGCAACTACAGTGAGGAAGAACTAGTGGAAAATTTATTAAGCTTGGAATAAATCAGGACGATAGAGCTAGGTTAGTATTCATGAAGAATCCAAAAACTTTTGAGGACCTTGATAGGTTATGTATACAAGCTCAAAATGTGGCATATGCAGATCACCAAAGAAGAAATGTGAATGTTAAAAACTTTAATGTTAAGCCAAAATTTGTCAGTAATATTCAGGAAGTTAAGAAATGCTTTAATTGTAATCGTGTAGGTCATATTGCAAAAAATTGTTACAGACCTAGAAATAATCTAAGAAATTTTGAACAAAAAAAACTTGAATCAAGGGAGAGGTTTTATAACCCCTCGGGAAGCCTCTCCCAAATAAACAGTAAACTTGTAAATAGTAAATGGATGTATAACAGTAATAAATTTAGTACTTTGAAAAACAGTATGTATAAAAAGCGAGGTTATGTACATTTATTTATAGATAAAGCCAGAGATGAAAGAAAACAATTTAAAAAGCAAATGTATAAAGTAAAAAGGAAGTTAAACAATGAAAATAGTAAAAAACTGGTTTAAGTATCAAAATAAAAGTTGTACTTTACCTAGTGTAGAAGTTGAATTTAGTAAAAATTTAAAAGAAAATGTCCTTATTGACACAGGGAGTAGCATTAATTTAATTAACGAGACCATGCTAAATATGTTAGTTAAGGAAAAACTTGTAAAAAAGGTGTATCCTTCTGACAGGGAATGTTTAACTGCTACAAATGATAAAATTGAGCTTATTGGTAGTTGCATTGTTAAAATTAAAATTAGAAAGTTTAGTTGGTATGTTAAATTTATGATTGGGAAAAATGTTGCTTGGAATATGATATTAGGAGCAAACTTTATGAGAGATGTTGGATTAGTTATAGATTTGAACAACGATGAATGTTATTTTAAATTTAATAAAAGTGTAAATATTGGCCTTGTTAACAACATTAATGTTATGAGTAATAATGTTAATGAAAATATCCAGATTGGTTGTTTTAAGGCTAGAAATGAAATTTGTAAGCTAGTCAATGCCTACCCTAATGTATTTACCGCTGAAATAGGGGAAGCAATAGACTTTGAGTATGAAATCAAACTTAAAGATAAAGAGCCTGTAAACATTAGACCTTACCCATTAAGCCCTCCAAAAATGAAAATTATGAAGGAAATCATAGATGACTTATTAAGACAAAATATTATTAGACCTAGTTTATCGAGCTACTCTAGTCCTACCTTTTTAGTTGGTAAACCAAACAGTGATAAATTTCGCATGGTCATAAATTACTCTAAGTTGAACTCAAAGCTCGAAAAGGTTAACTATCCTATTGGTGATTTACATCAAAGTTATCATTACTTGGAAGGAGCTTGTTATTTTACAGTTTTGGATCTATGTAATTCCTTTTATCAAATAAAGATTAAAGAAAATTGTAAACACTTAACAGCTTTCTCTACTCCATTTTCGAGCTACGAGTGGAATAGGGTACCTTACGGCCTGCATTGTGGTTCTGGCTTATTAAGCTCATATCTTGATAGAGTCCTTCATGGTATAAAATTTCAGTATTGTATGAATTTTGTAGATGACCTAATAGTATTTTCTAAAAGTTTGGAACAGCACATTATTCATTTAAAAGAAGTCATTAAAAGATTAAGTGATCACAATCTAACAGTCAATCCCAGTAAAGTGAAGTTTGCCTATAAGGAAGTGAGCTTTTTTAGGCCATAAAATAAGTAAAAATCAAATAAAAATAGACCCTGAAAGAACAGTTGCAATTAGGGAATTTGAACCTCCAAAGAATGTTTAAACAAGTCAGTCGATTTATAGGAATGGTATCATATTTTTCTAAATACATAAAAGATTATGCTAAAATAGCTAGTCCATTAAATGAACTCAGAAAAAAGAAAGTAAAATTTAATTGGACAGTTGAGTGTAATGACAGTTTTGTGAAGCTAAAATCATGTATAAGTAACCCCCCAGTGCTCAGGATAGCTGATTTTAATAAACCATTTTATACTTATGTGTGACGCAAGCGAGATTGGTTTAGGAAGTACCTTACTTCAGGAATTTAATGGAGATAGGTTACCAATAGCTTACTATTCAAAGAAATTCACAGACGCAGAGAAATGTATGTCAGTATATGAGAAGGAAGCACTGTCTGTCATTTTAAGCATGGAAAAGTTTCATTCTTACCTAGAAAATTCAGCCTTTTTTATTAATTACTGACAACAGCGCACTTTCTTGGGTATTAGGTCATTTTAGAAAGCTTGGTAGGTTAGGTAGGTGGGTAGAAAGAATATTAAGCTTGCCATTTATAGTACAGCATGTGAAAGGAAGTGACAACAAGGTGGCTGATTGTTTATCAAGGATGCATGAAATTGTTCTAGATGAAGCTAATAATAAGAATAAAATTAGTACAGATAATAGTAATAAGAAAAATAAGCAATACAAGAAACATAGATGTGTAAATAAGAAGGTAGTTAAAGATGACAAAATTGATGTTATTCAATTAAATGTTATAAAAGATTTCCCATTAGCGTTCACTAAAATTGTACAACACCAGAAAAATGATGTAGAAATTCAAGATATTGTTAAAAGTATAGAGAGAAAAGAAAATAGTGATAAGTTTTATTTAAATAAAGGTGTACTTATGTTTAGAATAAGTGATAGAAATAAGGGTAAAATTTATTTGCCAAAAATGTTGATTGAAATGATTTTTAATTATTATCACTCAAGTGTTCTTGGAGGTCATCCAGGTATAAAAAGAACCATTGCAAAAGTCACAGAACATTTTTACAGGCCAAACTTAGTTAATGAAATTAAGAATAAAATTAAGAACTGTGCTTTATGTAAAATGTCTAAGCCTGCTCAACGTATATACGAGGGCCAATTAATCGCTACTCATGCCAAACAAGCCTTGGAAAGAATATATATTGATATATTTGGTAGCTTAGTTAGAACTAAAGATGGTTATAATAATATTTTAATTGTGGTTGATGATATGACAAGATACTGTTGGTTAATACCTTTAAGAAATTGTAAGAGTATATCTGTCATAAGAAAATTAGAGGAAATTGTTTTTAATAATTTTTCAACTTGTCAAGTACTTGTGTCAGATAATGGCAGTTGTTTTAAAAGTGAAGAGTTTAAGCAGTTTTGTTTTAAGTATGGTATTGAACATCATAAGTTAGTTCCTTACAAACCATCAGGGAATAGATCTGAGAGATACCTTAGAAATTTAAAAAGCATGTTACAAGCATTTTATCATGATAAGCAAGATATGTGGAACAAAGATTTAAATTATTTACAAATGAGTTTTGAACACAGCTTTAAATGAAAGTATAAATAGTACTCCATTTAAGCTTATGTTTAATCATAGTCCTAACCATGCTTTAAGTAATTTATGGCGAATAAATGACCTGATAGACAATAAGGTAACACCTCAAGAAATTAGTATAAAAATTAAAAATGCAATAAAGAATGTAAAGAAATCTGTAGAACACAATAGAGGAAGAGTGAGATATTCAGAGGAAAAGGTCAAACACCCATTTAAATTAGGATCAAAGGTATTTTTAAAAACTCATTTTCTCAGTAATAAAGCAAATAAGTTTCAAAATAAGCTTGGTTTAAGGTACACTGGCATTTACTCTATAATATATTTCTTAAATCCTGTTGTTGTACTTATTCAAAAAATTGGTGAACCACATATTGTGAAAAGAGCACATATTAGCCAGTTAAAAACCAGCATAGAATATTGTAGATTGCTGAATTTAGTTAAGTATTAACTTAAATAGTTAAGTTGTAAAATATACTGCATAAAATAATTATTGTAAATACAAGGCATTAAACAGTTGTAAATGTAAATACTTGAAGTTAATAGAATTCATAATACTGAATTTAATATGTTAAAGTGTATTAAATATGTTTGACTCACTGGATGTAAAATAAATTCAAAATTTGGAAATCTACACTTGAAAGCTTTCCTTGTAACCGAAACACTAACACTGACGAGACAAAACAACATGCGCCGCGACTACACACTGAACTTTTACGTAATTTGAATCACGGTATCACGAAACAAACTTTTTGATACGACTACTTCCACGGAACGCACTCAACTGAACTGAAAGCTTTCAGGATATTTTCTAGTTTTGGTAAGGTTTTAACCTGCTTAAAAATAAATCCAGTAATTCAAACAAAATGTACATAATAGACTAAGATAAAAGTACACTTACAAAACGATAAGAAATTAATTAGAAAGACATCATTGCAGGAAATCATTAGAATGATAATGATGTAATGACATTGTAATGCCATTAGGTTATTTTATAATGATGATAACAGAATATCTATAAACATCATTGAAATAACGTGCAATAGATAAGGTTGACAGTGATTAATGACTCTATTTAAGTTGTAGTGAATGTGCTGTGGAGCTGAGTTGTATCCGCAGTTCAAACCTCTGTTGCTGCACGGCGGCGGTTCCGGTAGTGGCACGGACATTGTTGTCATTGTTGACTGTTGTCGCGCGCCCTGGCCCGGCCCGCACCTCAGCCGCATGTGGCTGGTTCCTACTCTCACTAGCCCCTAACATTACTGGTACCGGGCCCGTACCTCAGTGTCATGGGACAGGTAGAAGGAATGATGAATTGAACTTTTAATGATTTAATAAAATAAAGTTTTAGTTTATATATCTTCAAATAGATTAAGATATAAAGGGATTATTTACTTTAAGAATTAAGCCTGAAGATAGGAATTAGTTGAATTTTGAGTTTTTATGTGTAAAACAAATATGTATTTAAAAAATGACATGTTGGCAAGTTTGAATATTTTGGAAAATTTTCCTTTTTTTTGAGGGAGAGATTTTGTACCGTATATGCAAATAGTTACAATAATACATTGTTAAATAAAAAAAAATGGAAAATTGAACCAAATATTTTTATATGTAATATGCTTAGTTTAATAAAAAAAAAATAAATAAAACCTAAGATTGGTATAATGTTAAAATAAGGCATCCCTGAAATAGCTTGAATTGGACAAGTTCAGTTCTGTACATTTAAAACAATAGTACTCTATTGTAAGAAACTGAATTTTTTGATTGGTTCAGAGGTCTAAAACTTGCTAACCAATAGGAAACCTAGTTGGTTACTTGTCTTGTAATGTTAGAACAAAACTACTGGAGAGCTCTGCTCATTATCTTGTGTAGTTTAGCCTTGTAGGCACATAGTTAGTAGTCCGGATTGAAAGAAGACCCCAGTTTACGGGTATGTACATTTTATAAGAACTTTGAACCAATCAACAAATTGTTTTAATTTAAATAAAAATTCATACATATCTTTATTGTGTAAAAAAAATTTTAAATATCAATAAAATTTCACTAAAATGTTTTAAATAACTAAGAAGTAAATTGTTTTAACAAAGTAATAAAATCTAAACTACATTACAATTCTAATCAGATTTGTAATTTGTTTCTTATTAGGGTTTTCGGTGAACCGGACAAGAAACCAAATAAAAGGTGTAAGTGTTTTAGTTCAGTATATAATAAGAAGAAGTATTTCATTTTGTTGGATATAACAATTCAAGCTATAGTCAGGAATATAAAATGGTTTAACTATTGAAAATGTATAATGAAATGTGCTCTTACTAAAATTATATTAAGAAATGCAAAAAATGTACAAAACATCAAATTAATTGTCAATTGAAGATTGCAACAAGATAAATAAAAATTTTTTTTAACATTACAAGACTACAATTTCATTTGGCAGAACACAAACTCCATTTAAATATTATTATTTATGATACAAACCAAATAATCTGGTTATAATTATTTGTCATGGAGTATCTCCACCAGAGGATACAGTGCATAACTAATAATATACATATTTATTAGAGCAACCATGTTACAACGTGAACGAGAACGAGAACGAGAACGAGAACGAGAACGAGAACGTGGAACGTTAAAACGTGAACACGAAGCGTGAAAACGTGAACGTGTAACGTAAAACGTGAACACGAAGCGTGAAAACGTGAACAGATTTACCGTTTTTCAGTTGTTTTCATAATGTAAATAAAAAGTAAAGATAATGTAAAAATAATTGTAACAAATATTTTATCGAGTAAATTTGTCAGACCACTAAGCAGCATTTATATTAGAAAATTTATTCAAATATTTACCATTTTTAGGCTTCAAAGTTAGATTAATTGTTAAAAATCCGTAGTCTTCCTTCCAAATTTTATCACACAACTCAATAAAGTGGTTTTTAAAAACTCATATCAGAACCAACATAATTGTTGTAAATCTTTCTCGAATAGTGATCGTCTTGCTTAAAAACACACAACATATTCAAATTATTTCTAATAACTTGTTTATCAACCTTTGAAAAGCATTGGGAAAGATAGATACAAGATATGTTTTTGTGACGAGACATTACGAAATATTCCTTAATAACGTCCTGATTTTCCAAAATACAATCATCAAAAACGATTAACGAATTGGGTTTACATTTGCTTAACGGAACTATGTCCTCAGAAGCATTATAAAAATGTGATATTCTTTTGTTTAAGTTTTTCTCAATATTTTCAAATCTTTCTTGTAATTTTTTATAGGCGTCTTGTTTCTAAAGATTTACTAAAAACATACAAATTGGAATAAGGAATCAACCTATTGTAGATAAAATTCAATAATAAAGTTGTTTTTTCCACATCCACTTGAACCAACAATTAACAATCTGATTGGTTGATCTTTCTTATTTTCTTCAAACGTTTGAAGTTTTATCTGATCTTTTTTCTTTAAAAATTTCTCCATTTAAATAGCGAAAATGAAGCTGTTCAAGTTGACTTCAGAAAGCTCTAAATTAGTTTTAAACTTGGAACATCCTATTCATTTAGAGGAAGAATCAAATTATTTTATCGGTTTAAGCGGTTTTTATTCTGACAATTTTGTAATAAATATTAGTGAAAGTTCTCCTTATTGTATAGGATTTAGTGAGAAGAACATAACAAAATATTATGGTTTAAACAAAGGATATTATACCTTCGATCAAATAAAAAATTCCCTTAAAAATTATCTGAAAACATTCAAACAATCAGATAAATCTTTAAACTTTGACGAAAACAAATTTGAAATGCAAAAAAATTATCTCTCTAATAAAATTCAAATAAAATCACCAGTAAGAATAATGTTTTCAGCAATTATTGTAGATTTATTAGGGTTTGTTCAAGAAACTATTGAGCCAAATCAGGTATATTTAGGAAATAAAACGCCAAAATTTAGACCGTTTGATGTAATTGAAGTACATTGTAATCTCGTTGAACCTAGTTTTGAAAATCATACCGAACATCTTCACAAAGAATCGGAAATTTTGTACACTTTCTTTCCAAATGTTGCTTATGGATCAAAAATTAGTGAAAAAACCGAATGAAATCGATTATATTCCAATTAGAAAAAATATTAAAAGAATTCAAAAAATCGTTCTAACTATACAAGACTCTGAGGGAAATTTATTAAATAATGAGAGTAAAACAACAATATATTTAAGATTGTCGAAAGAATGATGAATCAAGGGGAGCTATTGAATAGCTTACCTTCAAACTTTCAAAAAAACACCGTTTTTATCAATGAATCTGGACTTTACACTCAAAATAAAAATTACTAGTTAAATGGAGTCAGTTGTAGACCTACATTCAATAACAAAGACATTGTAACGATTGTAGACGAAAACAATGTAATCTGGTTTAAAGCTAAAGATGTTGCAGAAATTTTAGAATATGAAAACACGAGACAAGCTATCATAAATAATGTCGATAATGATGATAAAACAACTTTTGAATGTATAAATTACAGGAGTCTATCCCATAGACCCCTTAACAATCTTCATCCTGACACTGTTTTTATCAATGAATCTGGACTTTATACTGAAATAAAAATTACTAGTTAAAAATGTTTCTATCTAAATGGAGTCAGTTGTAGACCTACTCAATAATCAACTTACATTCAATAATAAAGACATTTGCACGATTGTTGACGAAAATAATGAAATTTGGTTTAAGGCTAAAGATGTTGCAGAAATATTGGAATTTAAAAATACGAGACAAGCTATCATAGATCATGTTAAAGAAAAATACAAAAAAAGCTTTGAAAACATAGATTCTGACAAGGGTATCGAATCGCGACTCTTACAAAAAATTACATCCAGACACTATTTTCGACCTTTAAACTCAAAATAATAATTGCTTGTTAAATTTTTTTCTATCTAAATGGAGTCAGTCATAGATCTAAGAAATAATCAACTTACATTCGATAACACGAATATCTTAACGATTGTAGACGAAAACAATGTGATCTGGTTTAAGGCTAAAGATGTTGCAGAAAATTTTACAATATGAAAATACTAGACAAGCTATCATAAATAATATTGATAATGACGAGAAAATAGCCTTTAAATATATAAATTACAAGAGTCTATGCCATAGACCCTTTCAAAATCTTCATCCTGACACTATTTTCATTAATGAATCTGGATTTTATTCTTTAATACTAAGATCTAATAAATTAGAAGCAAAAACCTTTCAAAAGTGGGTTACAAAAGAGGTTTTTACCCTCCATTAGAAAATTTGGTAAGTACAAACTTGAAAACAAGATTAAATATTTAGAGGATGAAGTTAAACACTTGCAAATTAAAGATGAAATCAAAACGGAAATAATTGCAAAACAAAGTGTAAATTTGACTTAATGAAACCAGATCTTGTTTGTAAAGATTTTGATAAGAAAAAAACACCATGTTTTTGTATTAATTAAGAAGAATCACATGTGGGAATGGCCTTATTACGTTATCAGAACTCAGAAACGAGAAATACCAAACCGATTAAAACATCTAAAAATAAATTATCCTGAATTAGAGATTTTGTTCATTGATGACGAACCAAATTCTATCAATCTGTATAACCAAATGAAAGAATCTTTGAATATTTTATACAACGGAAATCATTTTACTACAAATATGACTGAATCTCGACTGATTTATAGAATATCTAAATTACACGATGAAAATGTTTCTAAATTTTACTAAACTCTCGATTTATTATATTTTGTTTGTAAATGTTTAGCATAACTAGGTAACCAATATAGAATTTTTTTTTCATATTCACAAGGCGTTTCGTTTTTATAACTTTCGCTGAAAATTTTTTTAGCACAATCTTTGCAAAAAGCATCTTTTCTATCTTTACTATACTGCCAGTTATTACATTCAGAAATATTTTTAATTTCTTTACAAAAGTAACACTTTTTTTCTTGTAAAGTTAATTTGTGCATTTTATCATATAATTCCTTACAATAACAGTCTTTTCTATTCTTTTCCTTATAAAATTCTTGACACTTTGTACATTTCTTTTGAGACTCCATTTATATAGAAAAAATTATTACACGATGAAAATGTTAAACTCTCGAATTATGATATTTTGTCTGTAAATGTTTTTGAAGATAAGGTAACCATTGAATGATTCGTCCACAATCGCAAAGAGTCGGTTTCTTTTGACTTTCTTGTTGAATTCTTATAGTACAATCTTTACAATGTGTATGTTTTTTATCTCTACTATAATTCCACTTGTTAAATTCAGAAACATTCTTAACTTCTTTACAAAAGTAACATTCTTTCTCCTCTAGAGTTAATTTTTCTATTTTATCGTATAATTCTTTTCGATATTTATTATGACAATCTTTACAATAATGTCCAAATCCGTCTTTTTTAGTTCTATTTTTATAAAATTCTTCAAAACCTTTTATTTCCTTGCACATTGAACATTTCTTTTGAGCCTCCATTTATATACAAAAAATTATAGCTTTGACTTTCTCAATTCATATTCGTAAAAACTTCCACTTATTTCTTCATTATTTAAATCTTTTATACTATAAGTTACAGGATCTGTGTTATTAATTTGATAAATCACAAAGATTTCACTTGACCAATTGTTCTTATATTTGTTCGAAAATGTTGTTTTTTTTTACTAACAATTCTTACATGATCATCGACTTTAAATTTAGTTTTCGTGTGAATTTCAGGTGGAACATACTTGAAAACGGTCTCTAAAAACTCCTTTTCTGCATCCTTATCTACGTCTTTGGGCTTCATTTTGATTGTGCTGTGAACCGTATCATTGTAATTTGTGACTATTTTTTGAAGAATATCGATCCATTTAAAGTTTTTATTAATCTCAAAAATAACTTTCATCCTTTCGTTTTGAGTTCTGTTATATCGATACTACGATACTTGATTTCTCTTCGTTTTCAGTATGATAAATCTTAATGTTGTATTTCCTCAAAACATCGTTAAATTCTTTATTTTTGAACTCTAAACCCTTATCTGTATGAAGTAAATTTGGAGGTTTATGCCTGATTTTTATCGCGTCTTTTACTATATCTTCGAAAGCTTTTGAAACATCCTTGCCGTTTTTTCTTTTGATAGCTCTTGACCAAGCATATTTTGAGAAAGTATCAATAACATTTAACAAATACTTGAATCCATCATTTTGATCCGAATAATTAGAAATTATAACTAAATCTGCTGCCCATAAATCGTCAATTCCTAGTGTTATAATTTTTCTCTTTTTAAACTTTTTTCGTACTGGTGCATGAATTTCTCTAGCTTCAATCTCTATTTCTTCTTTATTCTTTAATTCTTTCTTTACTTGTTTTTCATAAGGATTCTTTATAAATTTACTCTTATTTGTCTTACATTTTGAACATTTTGCTGCAATTCTATACAATCCGTTTTGAGTTTGAACGATTTTAGAATCTATATTTTTCGTTTTTTTCTTGCATTTGTGGCAGTGAATCAAATCATCTTCCATTTACATGTCAAAGTTTCCAAGTTTATTTAACTCATCTAATATATCAGATTTTGCTTCATTTTTATAGCCATAAGGTACTGTATCGATCTTATTTTCTAGGACAATTCTCTTATCATCTTTAGCGTTCAGTGCCAGCTTGTTTATGGTAACTGTGTACAACTCATGTTTGTAGCTTTTGATTACTGTCATCTCCCTAAATTCTTCTTTATCTTCGAACAAACATCTCTTCAAGTTTTCGATATTTATTGTTTTATTTACAACGCTTCTCTTAATTCCTTTACACCTAACTGGATTTTTGTCTAGATATTTGTACGAGTATATCTTTGATCTTAAACCACAAAATTCTTCTAAAACTTCGCTATTTAATTCATCTTTGAATTTCCCTATTACCTTCTTATTTTTATTAGTTAAACAATCGTGATCTTTTGGATAATCGCTCGTATCAAAGTCATCTATATTTTCTTTCATAATTTTAAAAGGATCTCGTTTCAATTCTACGAAATAACTGTCTGTATCCATGTAACACAGATTCAAATCTGGATCATAGTTCTTTAATTTGTTGTAATAAAACTCGTACATTAGCAGTTTTGAGAGGTCGAGAACTGAAAATCCTATGTAGATCGGCTTGTTAAATTTTACTTTCTGTTTATACATGTGACTCGCTATACAGTTGTCGTCAAAGATATTAAAGCATTTGAAGTTTGATTTCTTGGCCTGTTTCATTGAAAATTCTTCATTTCCTAGTCTAATATCACATCTGTTTCTCACATTTTCCATAGATTTTCCAAAAACTGAGTTGTTCATCAGCTTAAAAAAGTCCTTTTCGAAGTCACTTGTAGCTTTGGTTCTCATGTTTGTGTTGAAATCAATGTAATCTTTCATAAAAGGCTTCTGATCGAATGCAATAACTCTATTCACATGTTTCAAAATCATACCTTGTTCCAAATAGAACTTCAAATTTCTCGAATGAACAACGTATTCAGTTTTATCCAGTAGAGTTGTGCAAAGTTTGTTTTTAAAATGTTCTGGAGCAAGAGGTAAATCCTTGTGATGTTCGTGTAAATTTGTTGGATATCCTAGATCGACTTCAAGAATATAGCCATAATCTTCGTCGCCAGTGAGTTCCAAAATTGTTTTCTTGCCATTCTGCTGTTGTATACGTTTTAGGATCCATCCACTTGATATCGCCATATGGTAAATTTTGCATGAGGCCATACCCATAAAGGTTATTAGCATCGACGTACAACAGATAGTTTTCGGGCTTTGATTTATCAAAATCTTTCAAATATTTGTTATTTGCTTTAACATATCGTTTAATACATTGAGAAATGCCTCCGCGAATACCTTTTTCAATCATTAAATACATATTATAATCACTAATCAATTGTAATTCTATTTTAGTTAATTTTAACATAGCGTCCCATGCGAGACTTGGAGCTGTTAGATAATGTGCTGGATCAAGTTTGTAACAATTTAGACAAATATTTCTGAAATTTTCGAATATATCAGCGAGCAATAGTACATCTTAGATATTGTACAAATCAGAGTAATTTCCAAGATTTTTCTCTTTTAATTTGTTCCAAACGCTCAAATAGTGTTGATAATCTTTCTCAGATATGCTCTCGTCTGTCAAAAGTGAATAGAAATCTTGAATTTTCAGGTCTTCTGTGAAATCAAGTTTTTCAATACTATCGATAAATTCATAGGGAAATATTCCTTTTCCAGATAGAATTTTAAAAATCTCGTTGTCGTCATTTGGCTGTCTTTTTAGAATTTCATTCAATATTCTTCCATCTTGTATAAAATGATTTGTATGCTTGAAATCATCTTTTTTGAGGTTTTTAGCTAACTTTTCAATAGACGATGCCATGAATCTGAACGTATCTACGAATGAAAACTTGATGAACTTTCTTGGTTTATCATCTTCAAACTCATACCCATAGCCAGAATTTACTGAATAATTTATATACACTGATATACTGAATAATTTATTACATTGATTTCATCGGTATTTGCGATCAAATCAACATTTCCATATTGTTTAGCCAATTCATTTATGTACAAATGAGTATCGTAATTTGACATATTGTGACAGAAAACTGGAATATTTTGAGGTAATTTGAGATTCAGATTACAAGATAAATGAGCAGCACCTCGAAATTTACCTGTTAAATGACAATGATCTCGTACTTTTTTTCTTGTTTGATTATCAAAACCCTCACATTCACAAATATGACAAAGACTGGAATTTTGGTACGCTAATTCTTCTTCTTCGGTCAATTTCATAGGTTTTTTGTTCTTAGAATTATACTTTTTAGCTATGTATTTTGATATTTTATTGAGCTCTTCAAACAATTTTGCAGGAACATTAGGCAAATCGTCTACATTTTCGGCTCGATAACATATCGGTTTATACATGCGATTCGTCACATTTGACACTAAATATAGAGTAAAACCATAAGGAATATGCTTCTGAATCTTCGTTGTAGTCGATTTTTGCGGATTGTTTTTTGCATGTGGGAATCTTCTCTAATATGCTTTCAAAATCCATATAAATAACGTAAGGATGAGAAAATTTCTTTTGATAATTAGTAAATGTTGTTGTTTGACCTGGAAACGGCATAATTGGCTTACAAACTTCATGTTGTTTGCAAATTTCTAAATGATCTGTTAAATCTCCAGATTTGTAGAAATGGCTTAAACATCTTCTACATAGCAATTTTTTATGTTCGTGTTTAGATAACTGAGAACTCACGAGCTTATTTAAATCGGTTATCAAAACATAATGAAATTTGTCTTCTTGTTTAACATACAATAAGTCAATGTTTAACTCAGCGTCGTATTTTTCAGAAATTTGTAATGGAACAATATTGAGTTTCTCATCATAACTGTAGATATTTATAGACATTTTTGGATATTTGTACTTGGAATTGTAACTTCGTTTTTCAAATGATTGTATATCTTTTAAGGACATTGGATACTCAAAACCTGAAAATATCTCGTCATTTACAAATTTTTCATATTGTTTTGATCTTTCGCAGTCTCTTTCAGGTTTTTCAATAGCGCATCGGATAGAATAAATAAAGCAATAATCATCTTTATTTTTGATATTCATACAAGCTTTCTTATCTTTGATTTTCTTTGGCAAATCGATATATGATCCTGCGTTCATCATTTCGTGTTTATTAAGGCTCAAAACTAGTTGTTTGCAGCTTTTAAATGTCCATCCAGAACCCTTATTTGGATGATTTGTTTGTTCACGATGTGTTAATTTATTAAATTGTTTAGAAATAAAGTCGTTTACATCAAATATTTCGTCTGCTTTTATAGTAAAATACATTGGGCAAGTTTGTGGTTCACCGTTTACTAAAGTTCGTTCATATTCACATTCCAAAGAGAGATATCCTTTCATATTTTTAACATTCTCTTGAAATTTTTCTATTAAACTTTTAATTTCTGGCCTCATAATTGATAGATATTTGTAAATTGACATGAACTTATCGTTTAAATTTGTTAAAATGTATTGCTTGAAAAGACCGTGTATTGAGGATAACACTTCTACATCAATGATATTTTTAGGGTTTTCGTTAAGAGTTTTGTCAATTTCTTCGATCATTTCAGACTTAGTTTTATCGTTTGTTTCAATGGACAATTTTTCAGCGATTGATTGAATTTTTTCATCTTTAAATAGATTTAGATCTTTTTTATCTTCCTTAAAGTTTTTCTTTAATTCTCGTAATTTTTCTATATTGTACATCTTTTCATGATCTACAATTTGATTTTCTTTAGCCCATTGTCTTAAAAAATTCAGTTCTTTCTCGTAAATTTCTTTGTTTTTGGCATGGATTTTGGAGCCATAATGTCGATCATAGTTTTTTCTTAAAATTTCTTTTTTGCAAAACGGACATGTTACTTTTTCACCCTCCATTTAAATAGGGAAAATTTCTTAACTATGAATTTGAAAAAGTAATGCTTTTTACTTGAATTTGACAGAAATCAGCACAATTTCTGGTGAAACAGTGATAGATTCTTCTATTTATTATAGAAAAATCTGTAAACTAAGACTTAAAATTATTGAAAAAATAGTATAGTTATAGGACAAAATAGTACTTTTATTACTATATTGGTTTGTAGGAGGTAATTTAAATTCTATAATACTATTTTTTCAATATTTTTTTCTTTAACTTTTCCAATATTTGTCATTAAGATTTTAATATATTTTCAACAGAATTTTCGTTGATTAGAAGCAGATATGAGATCAATAGATTGATTTGACAGCTCAAGAAAGTAGAAGGAAACAGCTATAGATTCGGTTAATTTTTCATTCGTGATTTACAGATTCGTTTATTGTCCTTTAAACAGTATTTTCCCTTGATTTACTGTTGGCTCCGAAAGTGGTCTAGAACCGCCATATTACTATCTACTTATATATATATATATATATATATGTGTGTGTGTGTGTGGGTGTGTGTGTCTCAATAGGCCTCATTAATAAGAGTGATTAACTAAAGTTTGGATAACTCCTATTTTGTAAAAACTTCAAAACTAGATAAATCCAAATATAACATATCAACACGCAATTGTGGTTTAATTTGAAGTAAGGTACCTAGGCTAATGTAGGACCACTGCATATTAATCTGAACCATCCTGTATAAACTCTACTCTAGTTGGTGTTATGCCAATGAAACATTAATTTTTATACAATATTAATTATCAGAAGCTATAACATATCAACTCCCTGGAAAGCTTTCACTATGAATTATGTGCAATAGGTATAGTGCAGATATAAATCTATTTTATTCCCCATATTTTATATTCCAGTTCACAGCTGGTCTGTCTCAGTATAACTTGATTTACTGTTTACTTTTATTACAAGCGACATTTATAGCAGTACTAAAATTGTCCTTTTACTATTTCATACTATAAAATTGTTTACCTCTCTAGTCGTCCTGTTTAAATTACTTCTATAAATACACTATTGGTATTTATTAATAAAAAGTAAAAAATAATGTTTACATTACATATAATTATAACCTACCGTCTAGTTTGTTGACTAGACGATATGTGAGAAATAATCCCTACAGCTGCGCTTTCCTTACTAGTCCATCTATCATCTCATAGTTTATCTCCTAATTTTAAAGCTTTTACACTGTGGTATAATGCTTCAATCAGAAACAAGTAAATATCAGAAACATTCAACCAATTGACATAATATTTTGATTTATGTTCCCTTAGAGTTTTAACTTAGATTGCATTAGTTACATAAGTAATAAGTCAACAAGTTCAATATGAAATACTAAAAACAAATTATACCACGTGAGATACTTTACTACTGCTAGCCTTTGACAGAGTTAAGCCTAGATATGGGTATAAAGTGAACGTTTTCTTCTAAAACCTAATTAAAACGATATCTGCAAGCGTAGGAATACCTACCTTAGGTTTACCTGCATCGCTGTGATGTAAGGCAGACAATCAGTGTTATCTTTTAGTTATGTTTTAGCTGTTATTTTGAGAGCTACACCCATTGCGATTGACGTTGTAATGTACATTTACATAGACAACAAAATAGTAAAGTTTCAGAGTTTGCTTGCAGTTATATTAGTTATACTGATGAAGTGAGTACTTTAAATTTGCTGGTTTAATACTCCTGAAATACCATTTTCTCTTTCAGCAGATAGTGGTTTAGGCGAGGCTGGACAGAAAGTGACAGGGTTACAAAGTTAAAAGTATACATTATATACTCTTCCCTTTTTGGTATGCCATTCTGATGTGTGGTGAGGAAAAAAGTTTTGTTTGAAATAAAAGCCAAGACATATTGAAGCTATAGCAGCAAAACTCTTACACTCCTTGAGGATTTTTTTATATAAGAGTTTGAAACAAAATTTACAAAAATTGTAGGCTACAGCCTTGTCTCTGGTTTCCAACTTAGCGCACTGTCCATGGCAGCGCCACAGATTTCACAGATGGTGGCCTAGACATCGATACTGGAAGTAAAGGTTGGCCCGAAAGAACAAAGGCAGCCTTCTGATGCTTCACAGAAATATTCTCCTTGAAACGTACTCAAAGCCCATACACATCTACCGTCCCGGTCTTCATAATCTGCGCTTTCGCTCTAGCAGCAGTCCCTTTTCTCCTTGGAGCGTACTCTAAGCCCCTTCAAATTTACCGCCCCGGTCCTCATAATCTGCCCTTTAGCCCTAGTCGCAGATGCTTTTATCTCTGGAGCGTACTCTAAGCCCCTTCACATCTACCTTCCTGGTCCTCATCATCTGCCCTTTGACCCTAGCCGTGGTATATTAATCTTTGGAGCGACGTGTCAGGTGCAACACTTAGACCAAATCAAATCAAATCAATCTCTTTATTGCATTTTGACAATGGACATTGTATTGCAAAAGTCAGAAGTAAGTAAGATAAACCACAGGCTTAGACGTTCAAAACACATTCATACTTACAATTCATGCATTCACTCAAACACATTCAAACTGACTTCAGATCCAAGTTAAATTTAGATTTAGACATCCCAGCGGCTGACCATGAATTCATCGACAGAATAAAACGCTTTGGACACCAAAAGGCGTTTAAGACGAGTTTTGAATTGATGTTGATTGGCGGAAAGTTTGACACTTTCAGGGAGCTTGTTTATTAGTCTGACACCAACTTGTTGAGGGAGATGTTGTGATAATGTCAGTCTGTATTGCCGAGTTCGGAAGTTGTCCCTGCCTCTCGTCTCATAGTGGTGAACGCTACCGCCACGAACCAAATCACACTTTGATTTGCAGTACATGATCACCTCCAGAACATAAAGGCAGGGCAAAGTCAGCAATTCTAACTCCCTGAAAGATTCCCTACACGACTCTCTGTAATTTAAATTTGCAATGATTCTGATTGCCTTTTTTTGGAGCTTGAAAACTCTTTCCATTTTGTTTTTGGCACAACCTCCCCAGAGTCTCACTCCATACGCAAAGTGTGGATGAATCAGGCCGAAATATGCCATTTTCAGAACTCTGGGGGAACAGAACTTTGCCAGGTGCCGCAAGGCATATATGCCTGAGGCCACTCTAGCACATACATTGTCAACATGATCAGCCCAGGTCAGTCCTCTGTCTAGGAACATTCCCAGAAACTTTGTGGAGTTAGTTTCCTCTAAAAGCACATCATCCACAAACACGGCAGGCTGAACTTCGTGATCATTTTGTCGGAGGCTAAAACACATGACATTTGTTTTTGAATTATTTGTTTTCAGGTTCAATTCAGCAAAATACTGAATGCATGCATTCAGTTCCATGAAGGATGTGATTTCCAGGTCTTGAGTTGATTTGTTTTTGATACAGAGAGTTGTGTCGTCAGCATACTGAACCAGTTTTCCATGCTGGATCACTGAATTCAGTCTGCAGACGTAAACTAGGAACAAAAGAGGCCCAAGGATGGAGCCCTGAGGGACACCATGGGTCATTTTAATTTTGTTTGAGACGACGTTCGATACCTCAACGCACTGGTCTCGATCCTTGAGGTAAGAAGTGAGCCATAAGTGCGAGAGACCCCGAACGCCGCATTTATCCAACTGGAGCAAAAGTGTTTCATGATGCACACAGTCAAACGCTTTGGATAGGTCGAGGAATATACTGAGCACATGTTCTCGTCCTTCCAATCCATCGACAACATTGTCCAAAAGATTGTTCACCGCGTCTATTGTGGATCTGTTTTTCCTAAATCCAAATTGTTCCGGATTTAGGATATTGTTATTTTCTAGAAAGCTTGCAAGCTTTTCATAGAAAATTTTTTCAAAAATTTTGCTGAAGACTGGAAGAATTGAGATTGGACGATAGTTGCTTGCAAGGCAAGGATCGTCCTGTTTGAAGATCGGAATGACTTTGGATGTCTTCAAAAGTGATGGGAAGGTTCCTTTTTCAAAAGAAAAGTTGATCAATTTTGTGAGTGGTCTCAATATATGCCTGAAGCAGTGTTTGAGTAGCCACACTGACATCCCGTTTGCGTCACAAGATTTTTTTGAGTTGAGTCCCTGTATGACTCGTGCAACCTCCCCCTCACACACAGGAGCCATGGCCATGGATGCAACCGATACAACAGCATCTCCTCCGTGAAACCGAGGTTCAGTTAATGCCGAACCCACTGTAGCCACGGAAGAGAAGTATTTATTAAATTCGTCTGCCACTTGAGCTCGGTTTTCAACAATTTTGTCTTCAATTTTAATTGCGATTTCTTTTGTGTTTTTTATCTGGTGTGTATCACGAGAAAAGTCGTTTATGATTTTCCAAGCTGTTTTCGAGAAGTTTTCGCAGTTACCCAAGGCCTTATTAACATCATAGGCTTTAGCAGCTCGTATGACTTTTTTATAAATCCTTCGGTAATTTCTGAAAAAAAATTTGAAATGTTCGTTTTGGGTTCCAATGAAAATTTTGTGAAAGAATTTAAGCTTTTCTCGAGATACAAGAATTCCCTTTGTCAACCACGTGCCTTTTTTAGGTGCGTGATTGACTTTGGTCCTTCTGAACGGACAAGCAACATCCAGATAATAGTTGAAACTATCACTGAATGCCGCATACATGTCATCGACACTTCCAGAGTTATCCAAAAATTGCCAGGGCTCAGCTTCCAAAACATCGTTTAAGTGGCGAATGTTCTGGGGCCGAATCACTCTTGCAATTTTAAATTTTGAATTTTGACTTTCAAGTTTGCACCCACGGATCACGGCCCCCTGCGCAAAGTGGTCAGAGATTGCAGAGTTAAAAACAGAGACTGTGATGTCAGGAATGTTTGTGACAACATTGTCGATGGCAGTACTCGTCGTAGCGGTCACTCGTGTCGGTGAATTCACGGACCAATTTAGATTGAAAGAATTTAAAACATCGCGAAGCCGCTGGGTTAGGGGGTCGGTGGGATTCATTACATTAATGTTAAAGTCTCCCATTATTAGGAACTTCACAGAATTTAAAAACAGGTCATTAAGAAGTCGCTCAAAATTTTCAAAAAAGGAGTTGCTACAGCCATTGGGTGATCTGTATAACCCGATGACTGCTATTTTTCCCAAACAGTTTGACGTGATTTTTATGCCTTCGGCTTCAAAATTCATTTCAATCATGTTGTTAATTTTGAAAGGTTCAAATTTTGAAAATGCTTTCACAAAAATTGCCCACACCGCCCCCTTTGAAACGATTTCGACAGAAATGTTTTGCCAATTCAAAATTTGGAATTTTGAAAAGATGGATGTTGTCATCTATGAAACCGTGCTCAGATACTATAAACACATCGGGATTTAATTCTTCGCACATGACTGCCAATTCATCAATTTTGTTGGTTGCAATTTGGGCATTCTGATGAACAAATTTCAAATTTTCGGTTGTGAATTTGGAATTTTGAGATTTTTGAAGATTTTTCCGTGTTTGGTTTTGTTTTAACGGCTGGATCCGAAATCATCCCTATACCGGTTTCCCTCATACAATGTTCTCCAAGTTTTTTTGTTCAGGAGAGCGTCCACTCTCGTCAACACTGCCTGGCGTTGGTGACCCCCTGAGTGCCTCCGCGTAGGTGGCGTGCTGAAGTCTTGGAGACTGATGGAGGGTGTCAGCTGACTCCCCGCTGGCAGCAGCAGGAGCCGGGACGGTGGGGGCCGGCGCAGCAGCGACGATTTGCAGCGGCGGCGCAGACACCCTGGGTCTCAGCAGTGCAAGGGTCTTCACTACCATCCCCGCCAGTAGCCGCTTACCCCGCATTGAGAGATGCTGACCGTGCCTCGTTAGACCGTTCTGAATTGCCTAATCTGCTCTTTGGCCACACTCGCAGTTGCTTTTCTCTCTACAGAATATCTTAAGGATCTACTTAGCTACCAAACTGGACTGTTTAATCTGTTTTCTCTCAGATTCTCCACGTCTACCGTGGTTCCATAGTTGTTTTTTCACTTATGTAGACCTTTTATTTTCAACAAGTCTTTGTCTTTAACTGCGTAATCTGCTCTTTAACGTCTACCACGACTGATTTTATATTTAGAGATTACATATACACTGAAGAAGTAGGCCTTCTCGAGTGATTTTTATCATTGAGTGATGATAGAGGAAGGATTTTGAAACAACTGTACTGTAAGGCAGGTAGATAGTGGAAACGTTGTAGGTACGGTAAAAGTTTTATTAATTTCAATAATAAATGGTGAGTTTGTTAGAGTGCATATAAAGGTTACTAGAGAATTATCAGTTCATATTACTATACCATGGTAGCAATATAGAACTAGTAGAACAGTACACTTTCTTCTATACATTTTGTTCATACCTCACATATTATTAATAAAAATATAATTATATAGTATAAAGTTAATATAATTATTATCAACTATGCCTTTTTATAGTATTTGAACGGCGTTAAACCTACGTTATGAATACTTGGAACAACATATATTATTTACTTTTAAAATGATTTTTATTAATTGAATACGGGTTTAAAGTGCATTGAATAAAAATACGCCTTTTTCATTATGGAAAATAGAATCAATGAATGTGGTCGTTATTTGGCTCTAGGATTTATATGAATGGATAAATGAATTGTATAACATTATTTATGGATTATGAATACCTAGTTTATGAATTAGGTACGTTATGAATTAGATAAAATATTTCGTGGAATAATAGGCCAGATAAATCAGCACAGACTTAAAATATTGTAATGCTATGTCTTAGACGACTTTGAAAATGACGGATTGTTTCTTATGAAAAGGTGAAACATTCACAGCTTTCACCAAGTTATGCACGTTGATCCAATTCATCTGTATGTAACTCAGTGTATCCCGAGTCTCTTATTCACAAAAACAATCAAAATACTACATTCAATATTATTTTAGCAGACATGCCAAACAATTATTATATTTATTATACATAATACAATTTATATTGAATTTAGATGTACATGCCATATACCCAACTATGTATCAGAATAAATAATGTGTAAATAAGTAATCACGATAAGCGCATGAAGAGTGAAGTAAAATATTTTATTTCTCAATTACAAACTCTACTACCAAACCAACTTAGATTCATAAGAGTGGCAGTTAAGAAGTTTTGTCATCTAATGGGTTTGAAAAACTCTTCCAGCTAAGTTCAAAGTAAACAGAAGTATTGAGGTTTGAATTAGACAATTGGCTGAGCGTTAACGAATCACTCAAGGGGTTGGCATAATTTCTCTTCTGTCTGTCTCTTTTACTTTCCTTATGCATATCGAGAACTTAAAGTTGTATTTCTGCATAAAAATAGAATTTGACTATCATGCATGTTCCTCATGGGATTTGGTTGATCAGTAGCAAAGTGTAACTTTCCGAAAGATATGTGAAGGAAAAATTAAACTGTGGACTTGAACTTTTTATATTTTGCTGACCTTAACAGTGCTACAACATTCACCCTCCGCGGTTGTTCTATAGCCTAGAGCTTGTGTTGAAATGCTATGTAATTTATTACATTTTGTAAATAACAGACAGGTAGACATGAGGATTTTTACACGGTCTTTGATCGGAATCCTGTGAGTAAAAACCATAGCTTGCATATATAACTTTGGCTTACAGCGATGGTGCTCGAAAACAAGGTGATATACATGAAAGTAAGCTCCTTAATATCTCTTGTTCTACGTACATATGTGAGTCTCTGTTTGCATTATATGGTACAGACAAAAGGAAGGCTGAGAGTTGAAAGCTCCTGTGCTCTTGGAACATTATTATTTAAGACGAGAGAATGACTTTTGACTCTCTAACCAAAATGTGAATTGTAAATGTTCAAAAATCAAGTAACAACGGATGTAGAAAGTAAAATACCAGTCACCGGAATTGCTCGCTCTATTACTGCACTAGAAATTGTAAAAAATTCCATAAAAAATATAACCTTAAATAATGTTCCAATCTGAATCTAAGAAATGGACATTTCAAGTTTGCATTTATAGAAAATATGAATACTGCAATTAACGTCCCTATCGTAATCAACCACTATCTACTAAGTCACCTGGGAGAAATTTACTTAATATGAACTGCTCCTAAGCTAGAAAATTAATTACAAACAATAATTCATGAGTAAAAAATTGATAGGTTCTCTTGACGTCTACAGAAAATCTATCTATCATCCTCTGCAAAAAAACTCCACCAGACAAAAATAATGAAAGAGCTGACTCTGAGTTTTTAACTTTATATAACCTACACACCTATTCCAACTTCTTTAGCCATTTACTCAAATCTACATTCCACCATAGTGTATGATTAAATCTGAAAATCTTTCTTTGAGTATAAAACAAATTAAAAGCCATTACTCTTAAATTTGATTCAAGTTAATTCAATGTTACGGTTATTTAAAATTAAAGAGGAATCAGGCCCATAGGACGAACCATTCTGGAGAACGCCGCATACTTAAAGGTTTTAAAATCAAATTTATCAATGAAGCTTTCTTGGTATTTTTCCTAGAAAACAAAAGGTCAGTAATGTAAATCCCCTTTAATATTAAATGTAGTTAAAATGAGGTATTGACACTTTTTTTATTTATTTTGTTTTTAAGGTGTTACATTTTACAACATTGCTTTGCTGGCTAATTGAAATATATCCGCCATTTAGCAATGAAATATTGTATTATTCTCCCGTACAAAATTATTATGCTGTAAAATTACAACATTTAGACTCCTTTTGAAAGTTTATTTAAAATATTGTGACTATAAATACTAAAAATAACATAAAAAACACAACGCCTCAAACGTGGTGCAGGTGCTATTTGATGTTTGTTTCATACGACCTCGATGACATACGAGCTATAAAGGGGTGAGTTGTGTGACACAGGATTGATAGTGTGTCTGGGATAAACTAAGGACGATCTGTAAATGTTAAATAACCTGTCTGTAACTGTCTATTGACCTGGAAAATACAACGTTTGAGGAAATGGAAAAGGATGGTTGATAACTTATTGTTCACTTTAACTTGTGCAAATTGTAAAATATCTGAGATTCATTTTCAGTTCCTTTAAGAAATGACAAAAGAGATTATGCAAAGTAGGCTGACTAAGATTACTCAAGAATCTCAATAGGTGGATATTTTCAAGAAGCGTTCTTGCAACTGAGCATCTGAAAAATTTACGGAAAGTAAGAAGTGAAATTATAAGAATCTAATATAACATATCAAGGGTTCATGATGCAGCCTGAAATTTGTGATCGATGTACCACACTTAATAACCGCGAATGTAGGAAATGAAAGCTGAAATAATTTCCTTAAGGTGGCTTATGCCATGGATGTACTGATATTATTATGATGTTATGTACTGTACTCGTAAGTCAAATAAATAAGTATTTCTAATTAAATAAAACTATTGAACCCCTTAGTTTGTATTGTTTTGGTTGTATTTATTTGAATCATAATACTATATGTTATTTAGTAAAATACTTAGATCAGCAGTTGACTCAAGTTGGTTTCGAAAACAGAAATATACTGTGAAGCGCTTGGAAAGAATGACATTTTAATTGATTTTTCATTACTAGATTGTACCGATATGAATGTCTTACCCTCGGACCCGAAGTTTGTAGAACAGGAAGTAAATAAACTGGAATGTGCGAGAAGTTTCCGTTCTCAGTTGTGGTCTTGGAAAGTTTCACTAATTGAACCGAATCTATCAAAGTGGGAACAAAGGATCTTGAAACTTTGTTGCTGTGAACTCCATCAATCGCTTGACTTGAACCTGCACAAATAAGCTCTTTCGTTTTAAATTATATTTACAATTTAATTTAAATGTTATACTACCTTAGTTGTGGAGCACTCAATGAGGAAATATACAAAATTAAAACCTCAGTATTAGATAATGCACTAACGATGAATCAACCGATCAATATATACTATTAAAAATTAAATTGTATAGGTGATATAAGGTTGGAACGTATGTTCTCAGGTTTTTGTGTAACTGTTATTACGACAAATTGAGTACCCTGTTGAAAGCTTACCTGTACCAGATTAAATGTAGTGTGCAGGAACTTCATTGACCATGTAGTTTAGATGGTTTGAAATAAAGGTGAAAAGCTCGAAAAGGGGATGCCTCACGACTTGAACGATCGACAGAAATTTTCACGTTTCGAGGTATGTTCTTCTTTCCTTCTGCACAACCGAAATTACCCTTTTTTGTATCGTGGCGAGCTAAGAAATGTGGATCCTGTTCAATAAACCGAGAGAGCCAGGAACTTCGAGCCTTGCAGACACTTCCCAAAGGTGAACACCCACCAAAAGAAGACTATGGTTACAGTATGGTGGTCTGCAGCTGGCTTAATCCACTACGATATTTTGGAACCTGGCTATCATAACAGAGTTCTATTGTGAGAAACTAAAAGAAATGTACAAAAAAATTGCGTCAGCACTGCTGGCATTGATCAACACAAGAACTACGGTCCTGCTTTACGACAAGGCTCGTCCGCACGCTGCACAAATCACCGTCTAAAATTTAAACTTTAAACAAATGTAAAGTCTATTTTCTGCCTCACCCACCATACTCCCCAGACCTCTCGCCAACCAAATGTCACATTTTCAAACATTTCGAAAATATTTTACGGTAGAACCTTTGCTAATCAGGACCAGGCAAAACAGCTATCGTTGACTTCATCGAATGCCGAGCACCATATATTTAAGTTGACGGAACTAATTGAATTTTAAAACGTTGGAAAAAATGTGCCGCTACAGGAGCTTATTTCGTTGAATCAAGTCAGTATTACTGGATATGTCGTTCTGAATTTTACTTACTAAAACTCTGAAAACTTTTGTATGCACATTAAATGTACTGTATAGATTTTAAGTAGAGTTAATATGTTAAAATTATAAGCATGCATTATATATAAGGATGCAAAGATATACGTACTCGAAATGCCCCAACCTAAATTTTAGGGATTAGAAAGTATTCTTGATTAAAAAAGCAAATTTTTATTTAACAACTCTACAAGATTTCAGGAGTAATTAAATAATTATATATTGATTACAAACTGAATAAAACAAATTATACACCACCAAATTAAACAACTACAGGAAACTAAATCCGGTATAGTTACAGTTTCTGTTTAAGATACAGCAAATTAAAACTCATATGTTGTAACATAAGAAAAGTTTTGAAGCAGTGTTTTAATAAACATACAAAATGGTGAAAAACGTCTGATTAACTGTAAACAATCAATATTTTGTAAAGCTTTACTAAATATAATGGTCATGGTACAGTTACAAATATATACTATTATTACGAAAATAGTTTATCTCTAATATTATTTTAAAATGAAAGTAAAAGATATGACTGACCTGTTTCTGTATTTGAAAACTTAATCCCCAATACAAATTTCCTCGGAATCAAGGGCTCGCACGCAAAAACATATGTTTCCTCCTAAGACTATCTTTTAGAATGTTGAGGTCAGCTCCATTTCCTTTTCTTCTGAGTGCAGCGTCTGAAATGTGACTGCGTCACAGACTTCACTCCTGGAACCTGGAGTTCATATCCGTCTGAAGAAAAAAGTTGGTGACGTAGAAGGTTAAAACGAACATGCATCGAATTTAACCTAACAATGTTAATTACATATTTATGGTCCTGGTTTAATCTTCGATAATCTTCGAATCTTGTTATATAAAAAATAAATAAATAAAATAAATAAAAATGCCTTTTATTTCAAAGCATTTCTCAGTATAAGACTGTTTTTCAGAATAACTTTGGTCCTTATAAATATTTAAAATAGGTGCAACAAACAATATTTAACGAGTACACACTAAACTTAACATTAACTAAATAATTAACTAACTTAAACTACATGACTATTTTTATAAAATCCTTTACTTTTATTCTAAATGAATCTAGTTTTACTCGTTTAAGGTTTTCGGGGAGGTCGTTGTACAATTTTGGGCCGAAGTAAGAGAAGCTCCTCCTACCCAATTCCAGGTTTCCAGGTCACTTTTGGAAAGTGTAGCAAGTGCGTGACATGACGGGTTCTGTATTTTGAAACCTCCTCCCGGGATGAGAGCCTCCCGCTTAAGTACTGTGGCTCTCCGTCAGACAGAACCTTGTGAATTAAAATACAGGTCTTTATCCTGCACACAGTTTCCATCGGAAATAGGCCAACAGCATCTCGATAAGGAGAAACATGATCAAAGCATTTCAACTTGAAAACAAAATGAATTGCGGAATTTTGAAGCTTCTGGATTCGCTCCTGGTCTCCCTTCGAGATACTGTTGCCATAAGCAGGATAACAATAGTAAAATACAAATAACACGAAAGCCTGCATTAATTGCAGCCTTGCAGACTCCGGCAGCAGATCCCTAAACCTGTAGAGACCCCTTAACATGCCAATGGCACGCTGGATGGTATAAGTATAGGGATTCAGTTATATGCATTGGGTTTAGAGTCGCAGATATTCTTTTAGGGAGCTGGGGTTATTGACTTTGCCCTGTCTCTATATTCTCAGGGTGACTCTATACTCCAGATCAATGTGCGTTTTCGTTTAATTGCCACATGACTGTTCTCAGTTTGTTTAAGAAACTATGTATTCTGTAATTTTATTTTTGCTATTATTCTTACGCATAAAACCGATACAAGGATGTTTTCAACTCTCAGCCCAATCCAATATAGTGACATGCACTATCATTGAACTCGGTTGCTTATAAATATTGAAAAGAAGCCTCATGCCAATATGTAAGTTCAGGTTAGTATTTTCTAGAGAATCGTGTGTACACACATACGGAAAAGCAGACATCCCTTTTCCAGTCCCACGAGGAATAGACTTGGCTGACACTCGGGTAATAAGGTACTTCCTGTTGTTTGGTTGTAAATTATGAACTGTATAACGCTTGATAAATATTAGGTGGTATTAGGTTAATATTATTTTAGTGTCTCTATATCTTGGAATGAATTCCTGTGATTCAAGTCATTAATGCCACAATAATCAATATTTAATTGTTATGTGCAAGAATCACAATACTAACCTTAATGTAATATTTTATTGCTATAATCAGTATTATAATGCTGGTCACTTGTGCAGAACCAGTAACAAGTCAACTGATTGAATGTAATTAAAGACATAACATTACCAATCACAAATAACACAGCAAAATGTTACGGTAAAGGCGGAGATTAATTAAGATTTGAATTACACTTACTGCCAAACTAGTTGGTAATGTGAGCAGATTGCGCCTCACAGTGGATATTACACTTAGACAAGTTGTATCGCCTAAGCGGTATGCCACTTAGCGGTTTCCTTCTGCTTTGTCAAGCGAGAGGCTCAACGTTTATTTAATTACTCTAATAGCTTCTTCGTGGAGATGTTAAAATTTTATATAGAATCAAAAAGCACTGCAAAATATACAAAATTTTATAAAATATGTAGTAACATTAATTTCTATAAATTGGCCAAAAACATGGTTTAAGTAACAAAAGTTATATCAAAATTAATCATGTTAGAAAATAGAGTTAAAAATGTGAAATGAAAAGGAACACATTCACACATTTTAATTAATTATAGTACGCGGTTAAATTATAATAGTTCCCTAAAACCTCTGATTTAGAAATGATCCATGGGGTTTAAATTTTACTGCACACAACAATAATCTACAATTTATATTATACATATATTTATAATTTTGGTATATTTTTAAGTTTTTTTTTTAAATGCAGTTACAACTCTGATTTTATTATACGATTTATAAACCAAAAAAATAGTTCAAATAGTGTTGGTCATATTTGTTGGATTTTGCTCCCATGTTTGTCATATATTCTATGCAGTATTTATTTTGTGAAATATAGACTATCTGCATTATTTATTGTGCTGTTTACAAGTTTTAAACTATATTATTATAGGAATTAAATCGCTATAAAAACTATAGTCGAAATTATTATTCAATATCATGAACGTTTACTTACTTAGTTGAAAGCTATCCGTTTGATAGTGTCAATGATGTAAAATGTAACTCATAATCGTTACTTAGTATTTGAGTTTTTTTATTTTTTGTGTCCTTTGTACCTGAAGCTTAATGCAGATTACGTTTAAATGCCTTGATGATGACTTTCATCTAGCTTTCATCTTGGCAGGAACATCCGAGGAAGTTCTCACGTGTCTCAACTTGTGACTATTTATTCATACAGGTGAGAACCGTTAAAGAACAAGGTCATGAACTTATTAATAAAGCTATTTCACCCGTTGTGATTCCAGCAGTCTCGACGAAAGTCATACATCTTCATGAAAGAGAAAACGTGTTATTCGGACAGAATCACAAAGAAACCGGACAGCTCTGCACAATGGGCGAAAGTACTATGCAAGTATAAAAGTAAATATTGGTATTTTTCTGCTTGAGTTTTTAAACTCGGACCTTCTTTCGTCATTTACTAAATATAAGTTTGTCCACAATTCAAGATGGTATTTGACAGTGAATAAGCTGTTAATTGGTAGTCTTTGAATTTATGATTTTTTATTTTCTCCAGTGTTTTTTTTTGTTTGTTTTTTTTACAATGATTTATTGATTTAATAGAAAGAAGTATTAAAATTATGTTATTTGTGAACGTGTAAGTTGAAAACGTAACTTATCCGTAAAGTTATTTATCCGACCTTCAACATGGTCGCAAGTGAAACAGATGATGTCCTTTTCAATTATTGAAATCAAATATTAAAATAAAATCTTACAAAGTAAATAAAAGTTGTTTAAACCAAAGCACAAATCTATTGAATTTAATTGTATTTCTACAATCTCTTTATACAATTAAAACTATCCTGAACTTACAAAAATACAAGTAAATTAGACTATTTAGAAATTGCTTTCAAGTGATTAAAATGTCTTGAAAAATACGTAACTCCGCAAAACAGAAATTTCGTGTTTGGTCTGTTCTCAGTAATTACTTGGATAATGTTGTTGGATTCAAACTGGTCACCATCTTAAAAATTTAAATCTAAATTTGGTATGATCTTTTAAGTTTTCTTAAAATATATAGTAATAAAGCATTTTAACATAGGCAAAAGATTCTATTTTTTAGCCAATTTTAAAGTTCGATCAGGGTAAGATTGCAACACGAGTCTCGCTTAACAGGCTTCGTAGAGGTGGCATCCAAAATTTCTAATCTACCAGAATATGGAAGACAGCAGAAATTTAAATGAATAGCAAAATTTAACAGTTTCAGGCAGACAAAATAAACAGTAACAGCCTGCTAAGCAATAGGCGTCAATGTGATTCAGCCAAATTATACTATAGTGCATAAGAACTAATTTTATACGTAAATTCAAAGTGTACAGGTGAAATGTTTATAGAAATGCCTTGCCACATAATTATAAATTTTTTAAACTGAATTGGAAATGTTTTAACAATAAAAGTTCCAGTAAGATATGAAGGGTACTACAATGCGTAAATGCGCTAAAATAAAAAATGTCACTGACTTTCCAATCTATAATTTTATATTTTTGCTTTATACACTGGTGCGCAAGCTACATATTTGTTGGTACGTGACAAGTTAATCTTATATCAGTGTACTCAGCCTGTTTGCAAATTTATTTATTGTGCTACTTTCTCGGGGTAGGGTACGATATGCGGACTCGGTTTTTTATATCGAAGAATTTAATCATCGATATCTATTATTCGCATCTCAAATCCTAGACTATCAATCGATATAAAAGTATCTATAGTCCTCAATAATAATCATAAGTTTAAAATTTAAATATGAATTTAATATTTACAGTGATACAAAGTATTATAATCAAAATTATAAAAACTGAAGACCACCGTATTTGCTCCTCTCACAGTTACAATTGTTTCTTTCCCACAAATGCCACATAATGGGTTATTCGGTACGAGTCTAACATGTTGAAGCCACTAAAAACGTGTCTTATCATCTTTCAAAGCAATGTCGTGTAGTTTTTTTAAATTGAATGCCATTTTTAATAATAAATTTTCCTTATGTAAAACTGAAATTACCGAAAGTTTATTATTTGAAAGTGTTTACAGCTGTTGATATCGATTTTTTAAGTTAATTGTTCAAAATAATTAATCAGTATCGATTGATTATATCGATGGTTGTGATTAAGTAATATCGTTTGCTAATTTCGATATAAAAAACCGGGTCCGCTTATCGTACCCTATGGTTACTCATAAGACCGATGTGATTGTATTTGCTAACGCTTAGCTAAATCTCATGGTTACTCCACAATTGAACTCAATGTTATATAGAAATAGAGATTCATGGACAGTTTAAATTGTATAGTTTTAATAACACAAAGTAAAAATAAATCTTATTGATTTAATATTGTCCTAAAGTAATTAAATATAACGACATTAAGGATACTCAAATTTATGTACACATAACTAACTTTCAGTTTCTGGTGATGAAATGCTAAAAGATATTATGACTTGCACTTTTTAAAAACGTACAAACTTGTTCATTCAATTACCATTTTACGTGTATACCAAATTGATCAAATTGCTGGTACATGATGACCAATAATTTTTAAGGTAAAAAGAGAAATCTATATAAGTACAGTTAATGAATGTGGAAATTGCATGGAAAAAACAAACAAAGGTGGAGGGAATATTGCTTCCTCAAAAGTAAAGTACATTTAATTTAGTTATTTGCTACCTGAGGTAAAGAACGCGTGTCACCACCTCTTTGTGCTAACTTTGCTTTGGAGCTTAATAAACCTGGAGAGCTTTTTCAATCACAACTTACTTTTGTTTATGCTGAATTACAGTCTTCAATTAGATAAAATTTTACAGTTCAGTATACTTCTCAGATTTACTTAGTTGTTGATTCTATGATTTTATTAATGAAGGTATCGCAATTGTAACTCACAAACATTTTGACGAAAACACATTTTTAAAAGGTATAGTAAAAATGTATTTTTATTTGATTTAATTTGATTTTTATCGCTTCCATAAAGTGTTTTAGGGTTCCTATCGTGAGGAAAACATTTAATCATTTTTTGAGAATTTATGATCAGTTTATCCTTTCAACTATTTCAAATATAGTTTTGGTTTAGAACAATTCTCGTAAAGATTTAAAATTATTAAAAGTATTTCACTTGTTAATTTACACCTTTTTATACAATACATTAATTTCAAGTAGGGAATAACCAATTTATAAATATTTGTAATTTTTGTTATTACAATATAATGGAAATATTTACTTTATAGACTACATCAAAGTAAATCGATCGATGTCAATATTCATTCAAAAACACGTTACTCTATGAAATAGGATAACAATTTTTGAGATATGTATATTACTTTTCGAAAATTAGATTTTAGAATCATATAACAATTTTTAATATTTCAATTAGGAAATATTTCAAAGGCATTTTTTTAACTCAAATTTTTGTTTAAGACAATAATCTGAGAAATATTTGCTGGCAATTAGTCCTGAAAGGGCATTTGCAATTCCTTCCGGAGTGACAGCTTATTCCGATTGGATATGATTTGGTGTAGGAGCCGCCTCCTGTCGAGATTGCATAAGGAGGGATAGGGAGATGCATCTCAGCCTTGTCACCTTTGCGAAAGGGAAACATCAGCTTTGATTCCTCTCCATTCAAAACATACAGAATCCCTCATGTTCAGGCCGCCTTAAGTTTTAACACTCCCTTAAGGTTACTAGACCTGTAGAACCACCCTTACACACCAATATATCGACATTTTTTATTAGTGATTTGCGCTCATGGACCTTGCTTAATGTTACCCAGATGTGAAGGACATATTGGTTTTTGGTATATAGAGTTTAAATCTTACAGAATGGTATAAATAATCTAGCAGTTAAACCTTCTGGATTCATCTAAACATAAGTAAAACAGCTAACATTAAGGAAATATTGAGAACTTTTGGAAGAAATTTTTTTAATAAATAATGGCTAAATAATATTTGTTTTCAAATGAAAATATTTAAATATTAATAAATCATAAATAAGTGCATTAAATTTGAATTTGAATAATTTTTTGGCTACAACTCAGTTCTTAAGAACCACGTGGATTATTTTAACACTCATTCACATACAGTAGTTTAAGAACAAAATCCTTAACTTATCTGCCATCCCAAAAATAATTAAACTGTGTGAGTGTATGAGTCTATAGGGTTAGTTCTTGTATTCGGATTAAAATAGTTGCCTTTACAAATACAAAAAAAATATTTAAACACTTAAAGTTAAAATGAATTATGTTCCAATTAAACATTGTGCTGTAGTGGATTATGTAAGTAAAAATATTATGGTTGCCTGTAAAGTCGGTTTTACGGGCGAAGATTTTACGTGACAACGTCTTTTTCTCGGTAGAATATTTATTGATATGAATATTATTAAATTGCACAATAGGAACAAGGAATTGAATGAAAATAAGAATTGCACAAATTTTAACTATAGAAATATATTTTGTTTACTAAAACATTGTACATAATTTGAAATTAATTAAAATTTGTTATTGTAAATGGTAAAGTTGGATAAAACATTTACTAAAATTGGAATTTGAAATTCTTGCTAAACACAGTTAAATTCTAACTCCGCGCGTGGTGATTGGTCGGTTTAGTTCGTTTATTTGGTCGCACTGTTATGACAGGTTAGAGGTTATAATTTGTTATTTTAAATGTTTGACTAGCAATACGCGCTGTTTCTTCTCAATCGACTGAATTACGATTGATTGCAGAGTGATTTAAACTAATAATTTACTTAACACTATCAACATTTGTCAATAGTATGACATAACCTATAAACTCAGTTTCTCAACTTTTGTGTCAATCTAACAATTAATCAATAAATCATAGTTTACGATAATGAAATATCAGTGTACAATTATTTACCTTTATCGTTGTAGTTGTTGTAAATGACGAATCTAAGCACTCCACATTTTCACGAATAAACATAGTTATCTGCTTTATCCCGTGCGGCGGACCCACAGTTATCTGCTTTATCCCGTGCGGATCCCGTGCGGCGGACCCACTGGACGGGCATCGTAACGTTACCGGGCGTTACACTTTTTCATGAGTGACTCCGAGCCGCAACCTAATTTAAGACGTTGTCACGTCAAAATATTATTATTGGTGAATACTAAGGCTCAATGTGTTGGAAAAAATCTTTTCTATCTATCTGCATGATATTTATAGCAATATGTGTATACTCATACATTTACATTAAATTAACCTATCGACTTCTAAATTAGCATAAAGCTTTATTTATATATTATAAATCGAGTTTTATGATAGTAGCACAGCTCTATGTAATTCGACTGATCATTAGTGAATATGTCTTTAGAATAACTATAATAATTATAGTTATCAATAACTAAACAATTATTGGCATCAGAGTATTGCGGAATAAATATACTAGTAAACAAACTGAATACGAGCATACTTTATAATTTTCTCACACGATACTTAGTCAAATGAAATAATGAGACCTATAAATTTGAAATTTTGCATGCACGCTAAGAGTAACATGTTAATGAACAGTTAGTGTGGTGTATACTTTAAATAACTTGTTAGTTAACCACTGACATACTTTACCAATTCACAAGCCTATTATACCAATTACATGGTATACTTTAAATAAAAATAAAAATTTAATAAATAAAATTTTATTTTAGAATTGTAAATGGATAGGGAATAAAAAAGTAAATTTATATTGTAATCCAGCGGCAGGCACAACGCGCTTGGAATCTGGTCTAGACCTGACTTGATGGCAGTGAATGCTAAACAATAGTCTACAGTGGACTCAATCTTTGTTAGGCGGCGAACCTGCGTTGAGAGTGATTCAAACAGGCCTGCAGGAACAGGAGCGTAGTCGGTGCAGGCCAAGAAAACACGCTCTGCTTCCATTCCGAGTTGAGAAGCGATAGAGTAAAGTCTTTAGTGCGAGTTTAAAAATAGTGTGGGGCGTAGGATCCGTCGGTATAGATTATTTTAATACCGAACTCCAAGACCTTCACGACCAAAGAGCTAAGTACTTTTGACTGAATTATTAAATTTTTCCTAAATTTGAAATTTGAAAATTTAAGAAGTGAATTAATTTGAAATTGGAATTGAAATTTGAAATTAACAATCAAATTCTGTTGAGTGTGGACTAATATATATATCTAAATTGTAAAGGAGTTATTTATTTAAAGTCAAACGTAAAAATTTAATTGAAATTATAGGGATTCTAGTTAAAATTAAGAGCTGCAGGTGCTGCACCATATCCTGTAGGAACTTGTGAAAAATTCCTGTTGAGAACTGTTTAGATTTGTTTGAGAATTTTATTTTAAAGAAGTTTATAATTTTTATTTTATTAGTTTTGAGAAGAAGCCTATTTTTTTTATTTCATACAAATTTATTCAAGATTATTATTTTATTTTATATTTTATACACACGTATTTGGAGGACAGTGAGTCCATGTTAAATCGAAAGTGCCTTGCCTAAGGAAGTAGTAATTTTAAACTATTGTGCAAAACATTTCATTGGTGGAATACAAGGTTAACAATTGAAGTTTGAATTGATTTAATAAACCTGAATATTTCAAAAAAGGTGCAGTTTTAATTTCCACCAGTATCTACTTAAATCTTATGAGTTCGAGAATATTTAAGGTCATCATAATAAAAACAAAAAATTTTGTATATTAACATTTAGTATACAAATATATATATATATATATATATATATATATATATATATATATATATATACTTTTATCCCACCTTTTAAATAATCAAAATCTTTTAAATAATGTACATGTTAAGGCTGATTGGATGAATTGTTTTGGTAATATTATTCCTTAATTTAAGTAAATATAACTGCCATAATTTAAATTTTTCTGGCCTTTCCTATAATTGAAGTAATAATTGCATTATTTCGTTTTAATATTTACGTATAATTAATCACAATTTACACACACATTAATCAAAAGTTATGATACAATTACGTGCGTTTGCGATAGTAGTTTTAAATATGATTTATCTTGATAATTTATGATTAATTTATAGTTTGAAGACAATATTAAAAATCAAGGATTACTCTATACGAAGGGTTCTATAACCGACTTTGCTGACAATCATTGAGAATGAATTCAAATCAAATCAAATCAAATTATTTATTTTTCTCAAGAAACATAATGCACATAGCAATATTATGAAAAACAATATTATGTATATCAAGTCAACAATTATCACTTTACAAAATATACTTTTTCCCATGCTGACCTATATACTAACTTAACTTTTAAACTTATTATAACATTTTTACTAAAAATAAAATACAACTTTGAGAAAAATATAGGGCCCCTAAGATTATAATTAATCTGATTAGGGGTTCCTTCATTAAAATAAAACCAGAAATAAAGTTAAAGTTTTCAGAGCTCAGAGCGAAACAGTTTATTTAAAATAGAAGTAGAAATTTAAAATCATCTAACATCACAATCAATACGTGTGTTTACTGCCTATTATTACATTTCAGATAATATATATATATATATATGTATATATATATATATATATATATATATATATATATATATATATATATATATATATATATATATATATAATATATTTATAAACAAAATAAAACCAGATAATACTACTTTTAGTAAACAACTAATCAACCAACTTAAACGCCGGTTTTGAAATATAAATTGAACAATAATTAAATATAACTAACTTACTATTTGTAAAAATGCCTCCGTGTTTTGCTGAATCATTAACCATTCTCTCAATAACCTCAAAAACTTTATACAATTTGTCTCACTTTTTATGTTGCTTGGCAATTTATTAAATAATCTTGGTGCTATAAAATTGAACGTTTTAGCATAAAATGTTGAATTAGGTTTCGGAACTTGACATTGATTTGCATTTGTTAATCTTAATGTGTAAATATTCTCCTGAACTAAGAATCTTCCACCAATAAAAAACATTGTTATTACTTTATATAGAAATAGAGATCTTAGTGGCAAAATCTTTACCTGTTGAAAACATGGAAAAGACGAACAAAATTTTTCCTTTTTTAAAATCAATCTCACAAATAATTTTTGCAATGTAACAAGTGGTTTTAAGCTCGTAAAATAAGTTCCTCCCCGGCACATTATCCCATACTCTATCCTACTATTAATCAAAGCGAAATATAATGATCTTAAAACAGCCAATGGAAAAATATGTTTCAAAAAATAAAACAAACGCACACTGGTAATTACTTTGTTTTTCAATCTCTCTATATGAGTTTTCCAGTTCAATTCACTATCCAAAATTATTCCCAAGTATTTCGTTTTTGAAGTTTGGTTAATTTTTGAACACTGAGTGCAGGTTTTTGAATTTCGCAAACAATCAATACATTTGAAAAAACAATATTGTTGCAGTTTAACGTTCTTTCGCAATGAAAAATCAATATACATGGTTTTTTTCTGTATTTAATACTAACTTATTGTTTAAAAACCACCAATTTAATGAATTTAAATCCTCATTCATATTATAATTAGTTAAGTCCCACGACCCCCAACATAGCAAAGAGCAGTGTCGTCAGCAAATGCTGTTACTTTACCCTTAAACGTGCCATTGCATAAGTCATTAATAAATATTATAAACAGGACCGCTCCAAGAACTGATCCCTGTGGGACTCCACAGCCTATTTCTCCCATTTGACTTATCTTACCATTTACTTTAACACACTGCTGCCTCTTATTCAAGTAACTTATAAACCAATTTTGAGCTACACCTCTAAAACCACAATTATATAATTTCTTTAGTAGTAAATCATGATCTACCGTATCGAAAGCTTTTTTAATATCCAAACAAAGTCCCCTCACATTATCTCCTTTATTTATACCTTTATTTATTGATTCCATAAACTTATATAAAGCGAGCTCTGTACTCATACCCAACCTAAATCCAACTGATTTTCAGAAAAATATTTTATTTTGTTTAAGTAAGTTAACATTTTTTCTTTCATGACCTTCTCATATATCTTTGAAAATGTTGAAATTAATGAGATAGGCCTAAAATTGGAACAATTGCTTGCTGAGCCACTCTTATGTATTGGTATTACTACTGTATTTTAAAATTTTTCTGGAAAAACTCCTGTTTTAAAACTTAAATCTATTAAAAAAGTCAAAACGTCCAAAATTGTGGGGTAAATTTTTTTAGCATCACTGTATTAATGCCATCCAGACCTGGTGACTTACCGTTTTTTAGAGAATTGATTGCTTTTTCTACATCCCGGCTCAAAACTGCCCCCAGGAATATAGAATTAACTTCATGACACTCAGTAAAGGTATTACTGTAAACCAAGTTTGTGATTGTAGTATCAATAGAATAGTTACCTACCACATCTTTTACTACAGCTAAAAAGTATTTATTAAATTCTCAGCTACCGCCTCTGAGTCATTTATTATATTACTATTAATATTTAAAGAAACGTGTTTTGTCGTTTTTCTTTGGCCGGCTATTTCGTTAACAGTATTCCATATTTTTCTCAGATTACTGTTATTTGTACAAAACTTATCAGTATAATAATTAATTTTCGCTAGCTTTATATCTTTCTTTAGTTTATTTCTAAAACGTATGTAATACTGCTTAAACTTATCATCACTAGATCTATACTTAACTTTATTAAATAACTCATTTCTTTTTTTAATACGTCTACATATGTTATTTGTTATCCAAGGCTTAAGTTTTTTGTCAACACTACTGTCACTCCCAACTTCGAATGTATAGGCAGAAATACAAGTAAAAAGTTGACGCAAAGTTGATCATAAGCAATTGACGCATCAGCTTGTGTTTTTACTATAGACCAGTCTACAGTCTCAAGTAAGCTTATCAGTCTATCATAACAGACCCTAGCGAAGGTGACGCGGGGAGGGGCGGAGGCAGCACAGTCAGCTGACCGGTCCCCCCGCATCCCTCCCATCACACCCCACAACCGTAGGCCCGTCATGTAGTGATCTGTTATCTGTGTCTGCAATACATAAGCTTTACACTCAAATTTACGTTTACTGGCTAGTCTAAGAAACACGTGATCAATGCAAGTCTGAGAAATATTTGTTACTCGTGTTGGTTCATTTACTAATGATTCTAGACCTAAACTTGCCAGCTTTATTTTGTAATTATCTACATCATAAATATCCCCACTTAGTATATCCACGTTGTGATCACCAAGAATTAATAAATTTATTGCAGGTTTATTAACACTTTCCCCATTTAAATAACCAAATAATTCGCCAACAAACTGATTTATTGTCGATTGCAATATTCTATAAATAGCTAAAAGGTTAAACTCATTACTTAAAAAACTAAACTTAATTCTTATTATTCTATGCTCATTTAACTATTCAGATATCCTACTAGGCAACCATGCAAACTGTAAAATTTTACATCCTTCTGGAATGTAAAAGAGGAATTATACCGGTCTACCTAGTGATAGGCTTCAATGATGCTAAGTCAAATTCCATGAATTGACATGTAGAAATGAAGATTCATGCAAGGTTTAAAGTATACAGAAAAACTATTCGGATATATCTTGCACGTAATTAGGAACTGTAACTGCTATATGAAAATGCTCCATACCTGGAATGGTTACGGAACTGTGACAATGGCAAGGTAAACGTTTCACTATAACCGTTGAAACAACGTGACCGTTAAACGAAAGCCTAAATAAAAAACTAAAAATGTGTACCAAAACGTTAATTTGAAGGATGGTATAACTACGATATGGCACGATTCAATTACTGAAGAGAAGCTGTATTTATTATTACTTCCTTTATTCCCTTACCTCCAATCTGAACTGCTATCATTATAGATTTTATTTAACACTTTTTAAATGTGTAACAGTCTTTTTATGACTTATATACTTTTTCACTATTTTATCTATGTTTTAGTAGATTTACTGTAACACGTTATTGAAGTGAATACTTCTTTTTGCGCGCTTTGGATTTTAAACGTTTCTCGTCACGCATCATGCATGTTCTCTTTGTAAACAGTAGGGGAGGGACTATCCTGGCCATTTCGATTTAGTACGTTTCTCCGTTCAGTGGCTGTCCATACGTACTAGTGAGAGGATCTGCCACTTCTTGTTGAAGTGACTACAGCTTTTAACGAAGTATGTATGTATGTTTTACACGGGAAAAACTCTCGTTTCAGGTCACAGAACTTCACGCATGTTCATGTTTTCCTTGTGTTTTCAAAATATAATGATAGCTTTACCAAAACTCAAACAAACTGTTACACAACAATCAGATCTCAATTTTAAAAAAGTTTTCGTTAGTCAAATATCTGTTTTGAGATATTACAAGGGATATATATATATATATATATATATATAAATAATATATATATATATATATATAAACGTTAACAACACACAACATTATATAATAGTAAGAAAAATAAAGAAACGCTTCTCTAATCTATTAGTGTTAGAATGATTTGTTTTCCAGCTGTTCGATCAGTTTACTCATACTATTATTGACGTAAATTTTTCCAACATATCGCATCGTCTGGATCCATCCCTGCTTCTGCAGACTTTCCTTAGTTATGGATTCCTTCAAATTAGTTTACTAAAAATCCAATTTAAAAGCTGTCTAAATTTACAAAATCACATCATACTCAGCTATTAGCAGTTATGATGACTTTAAAACACTAAAATATATTGGAATAAAATATATAGTAAAATACTGCTTTGAATAAATCTACAAACAACTAATTAATTGGTTAATGAATCTAACGTTAAAATGATTAACTTACTACATAATTTAATAGTGGTATTTAAAGTTAATTGAATTGTAAACTGAATTTTAGCACAATTAATATTAATTTTTATTCCTGTTCACTACTATTTTCGTCATGGCTGGATTTAAAAAGGATTAAAAATAAATTTATAGGGTCTTTGTATTGTTGGATAAGCTGTAGTGTAATTTAATCCTAAAAAAAACTCTTTTTTCTGTTGATTATAAATATAACCTTCTCACAATTTCATTGGGCCTTATCTTACATCCACTTAAAACATAAATTACGTAAAAATATATTTTAATACACGCTTTGCAGAAGCGATAAAAACATAAATACAACGAAATTTGGGAGCTTCCAATCGATCAATGTATTGATAAACCTACGATCAAAACTGCCGTTCACTATCTATAAAGGCCACGAACTTTATTAAATAAAATTCAATAATTTCAAGAAAAAATTTTCTCTAGTTCACTTTCTCTTTGGTGTTATGACTACCAACCGTCGTGTTAAGTCCAAAATATTCTAGTGAGAGAACTGTCTATGATATGTGGACATAACAGTACTGCAATAAATCCCTCCAGATAATATCTACCTTTGTACCCAAAGTAACACACACATGACTGTTAATTAAGGCCCGGTAGATTCCAGGAAGGGCCACAGGGACAGTAACCACGGGAGAACAACACACTCTGAGGAGCCGCTACTGAAAATAACAGAAACCGGTGCCCGTGCTTTGTTTGAAGGGATTTTTGGTTCTAGGGTTACCAACTTGTGATGGGTTGAAGTTTGAATTATTATAACATGCATCGTCAAATTGTTAGAAATTATAAACGAAGTAATAATTGCGTTTCTCCTGTGAATGACCTAAAAGTCTAGCCAGAAACTGTTTGCTTCGTCACATTGCTTTGTCTTTATCATAGATTTGGATAATGTTGTAGATTCTTGTAATTTTTATTGTATGGCAGCGTTTTTAAGAAACAAAGCTTCATGATAGGCTCAGCTGATTACTACTTAACGTGCAAAAGTAAATGGAAGCCGAGAGCCGATTTGTGTTGCTTATCTACTCTATATTTCTTTATTCGATATAGAAAAGCTCTGAGAGTGAAAATTTTAACAGTTGTAAGTAACTGTTAATTACAGATAATTATTAAGATTATGTAAAAAAAGTGTTTAATTTGCAGATTATAAATTTAATGTAATTTCTTAAGTTTTGCTAAATTCTACTACTTTTTTGTGTTTTTTTATACAAAATTGCCAGTAATAGTAAATTTGTTGTTTGCTTCAGTTTATATTCACACAAGGCATTTATTATTATTTAATTAACGCAACAACAACAAAAAAGAACATTGAAGTGGAAAGTGAAACGTGCAGTGCTACCAACTTAAATGCTTCCACTCTATTTCTCACGTATTATAACAACATCAGTTTTTGTTATCTTTGCTGCTAATTTGCTATCTATAGCCTATATAACATTTATATTCTTTGCTATTTTGTGCCATAATTTATCATGTTATTACTGTTGTAGTTACTGCTTTACTGTTATAGCTGCTGTTTTAAAACTTTGATACATGTATTCTTGTTATATTATGCCATAGTTTATTCTGTTATTTCTATTGTTATAGTTTATTTATTTTTCCTGTTTTCCTGTTTATACAGTTACTGTCTTAAAACATTTATATATATTCTTGTTATATTATGCTATAGTTTATTCTGTTATTTCTATTGTTATAGTTTATTCTGTTATTTCTATTGTTATAATTTATTTATTGTTCCTGTTTTTCTGTTTATAGAGTTACTGTCTTAAAACATTTATATACATTCTTGTTATATATTATGCCTTGCCATAGTTTATTATGTTATTACTGCCATGGTCTATTTTCCACATCAGTTAGCTACTTTATTCATATTTTTATTTATTTTTATTTCACTTATTACATAACTTTTTCTTTCATGCCATTAGTTTTGTTACATAATTTATTTTAGGCCTATTAAGTGTTGGAATTTTATGTTGCTTGAATTCCTAATATTTTCTTTTTTTACTGCACTGTTAGCATTATTTTTCAGCCATCCATATGCTTTTTTTGCAGAAATTCTTGTTTAGGTTAATTTTTTTATAAGTTTATTATATGAACCTTGAATATAAAATTGAGAATTATGTCAGTTGGAAATAAATAAAAACAAATTCATCAATGATTTAATACTGTTTCCTCAAGAATGAGCTTTCTAGCAAGATGGGTCATTTGATAGGTTATTCGCCTTAGTGTAAAATCGAGTGATTAAAAGACAATTAATCGACGAATGGTTGTTAAGTTTTGTTGTCCTCGTGAGTTGGGTGTGAGGTGATGGTGATTAATTTACAAAAAGAAAATTATAAATGTTTGGGTACTCTTACTACATGTTACATTTCTATAGGTATTTGGATATGCTGAATATTGTATGTACGTCGGTAGGCCAATTTTGCCCTTTTTATCAGAGTTATAATGATCAAACAGATAAGAGCACTAGGAGGTAAGATTACCGATTAATACATTTCTTACACAAAAACTGTTATAGTTAGCATTTGTTCTATCTGGAATTTACCACCCAAGCTTGTAGGTAATAGGTAATATGAACTCCATGAATTTAATGATTACTGGTTTGGTTTAAAGGAATTTAAGATTATTTATTTCAAAGTGGTTCTCTTTAAAAATAGGGCAGAAAGACTTAAATTGAATAAAGACGAGGTCTCTGAAACAATTTGAATCACTTTCCCATCACAGATGACATTAACAAATGACTGAAAGTTACACCTTATTTGTTGTGACTTGTTCTTTGTGATTTATAAAGTAGGAACGTCATAATTTTTCAATAAATGTAATTTAAGAAATGACATGCCTTTTTAAAAATAAATCAGTTTTAGAAACGTTTATTCAGTATGACAGTTTACTGTGACAATAAATATTGACCAAATTAATTGTGATGTAGTATAATTCATTCTGAACAAAAAAAATTAAGACAAAATTTTGATTTAAACTAAATAGAAACATTTTATAAACGGTTACAAAATATGAAAATAGTGCTTTTTAGAAAATACCTTACAGTGTAGATTATAGCTAGGGTTTTGGTATATATTCAAGTAATGCCTCTCAATATTTAACTAATTTGGTTTTCATAAAGTAATTTTTCTCTATGTTTTTATTCTTATTACTAAACCACGTTTTAAAAATATACATCGGAAAACTATTGTAACAATGATTACTGTTCAGCCTATTTATTTTGGCAAATAAATTATTATAATCATTGTACAGCCAAATATGTTTCTGATTAACTAAAAGTAAACAAAAATTGTAATCATTATGTTCGTATAAATTTACATAAATTACTAATTTACATAGTTACTAAATTACATAGCTCCTTTCTTTTCTAGTGTAAATATTTGGGCTCCTTTATCTAGTTACAACATACGTATAATTAAAATTTGAGTTGCATTTTATGACATATAAATTAAAAGATTTTAATAAAGAGGTTTATTCTGAAATAAATACAACTCAGAACAAGTATATGTATTGCCATGTATGAAAAAGAACCAAGTTATTTTATAATGAATTACAAGTAAGAACTCAGGGCTACCACTAAATATGCTAAATCAGACGTCTCTATCTTCAATAAATCCTCTATATACGCTTGAACTGTTCTCTAAGGTGGGGAAATGCTCAGGGGAAATACCACAAAACCACACCGCCTAGATTACATAAATATATTTATACCACCTTCGGTGTCAACTACACTAGAGTTTAGGACTTTCGTAAAATCTAGAAAATCATATACATTGGATAGGTAAAAGATGATTTACAAAACTTTTCAATTACATATTTAAAGATTTTACGGAGTACAAGCGAAGGAGCTTTGTAACTAGTGATGGCGTTCAGGCAGAACACGTACACTTAGTGAGAAATTATTTGTGGTTGCCACAAAATATATCTGAATATCAGTTAGACTAGTAACATGCAATTATGTTACATGATATTGATTGAACCTTAACTATCTGCTTAAACTGAAAGTTTTTGCAAACGAACGGTTGTCAGCATTAATTAAGTTATTACTTAATAGTAAGTTCCCCAAATTTTAATAAAGCTTTGATAGCAATTATTCAATGAGATTTGAACGATAGGTACATGTTTTGTAATCGTGAATTCATCCACAGTACACTAATCTTGTTTTTGAATAACTTTACTTTTAATACATTTAATTTTTTCTCCAAACTAATTTAAGGTTCGAATTTTTTAATTCAAAAACATTTTTCTTATTTTACTCGTACTATTTGTGTGTATTAGAGATGTCTATTTAAAGTACTAGAAGAATACTTTTCTTAACATTTACATGGATATAAAGGCACAAGAATAAGTTTTCTAATGTGTAAATGTGTAAGTGAAGTGTACATGTACACAGGTGTGCCGTTACAAAATAAACAATCAAGAAAATTAATATCAGAAAGTAGAGTTTGACTAGACACCATTGTAATACGATAAGGAATACTTTCCAAAATCCTGTAGGGTTACACTGTGCTCTAGTTTTCATCACGCGAAGTAACCAAAAGGAGGTAAAGTGAAAGTTATCTTGGGAAGATAGTAAGCCTTCTTTGTTTGTTGTCAGGTCTCCGAACTACTTTCTCTCTTAATACTCAACTTAGAGTATCTGTAAGAAAAGAAATAAAGCCGGCCTTTGGTCGCGGGTTAAAAAAATAGGAGTCCACAGCCTATTTTGTTGAAACCAAATATGACGGTAATGTTTTAAAATGTAAGTTGGCATACATCAGATACTTATTATTTAATGGTTCAAGGTTACAAATGATCAGATGTTAAGGGACTGACTTGAATATAACTTTTTGCGTAAATAGGAGCATGTCTGGTTGGAATGAATAATTTTATTTTTGACGCCAAAACTGACTGCATTGTTGGTAGGATAAATAAAATATGTACCTGGGTCTCAAAAACCTTGTTTGGAAAACATACGTTTATTTCCAGCACTTGTAATCTACTTTTGATCTCAGATATTTCCATTGCCATAGTTGTCTGTTAACCTTGCTCCGATGAACAAAATATATTTACATACTTAGGATTGAGAAGGTTACCTTGGGTAAAAGTTTTCTACTTCTGACTGTTTAAATTAACTTCTAGTACAATGTATTTATGGTGCCACAGTTTGTTTAGCTGTATTGACTCCATTAAAAATACTGAAATATTTAATTTTATTTAAAAATGACAGATAGTTGAATTATTTAAAACTCAGTTGCACTAGGACACCTAGAACATAAAAATCAACAAAAAAATACAGTACATGTGAGCTTTTACCTGTTCTCATAAATAGGAATATGTTTATTGTTTCTTTAAAACATAGTAAACCATGCAATAATAGATCTAAAACTTATAAATACATTATTTATCAACAGGTTTTATTATCCACATGTAAAAATATTTGAGATTAAATTTAAAAACTGTTGTTCTTTAGAAGCTTTCGTTATTACATTTCGACCGAACGCAATCTTAATACGTGGTTTGGCAATTTAGTATTTTATTTTATTTTTACTTGAGACTGTAATTGTTCCAAAAATATAAATTTTCATATTTATTGATTGCTGAAAAAATAACGTCTAAGACCAGGTTTTAGGGTAAGCATTTCTGATCCCTGTTTATACTTAATTTTTTGCCTTGTCTCGAAGAACAAATTTTTACAAGATCTCTAAAAATATACATAAAATCTGTATAGTGTACTTATAAAAATGTGTCTTTATTTTCGTTTTAGGCCTATAGAATCTACACTTGTTTCAAAGAAAAGCAACGTGTCATTATATCTGAGTAACACCATGGATCTCCTGGAGCAGCACATCACTAATCCCAAATATCGATATATTGGGATATAAGAGCGAATACTATTTACTGCCAAGTTTACTGCAGAGGATTGATTACGTTTTGCGTGTGTATGACCTCCCTTAGTGTTACAGGTTGTTGCTGGTCTGCACATAGAGAAGTACTATCCCCTTCCTGCTTTGACTGGAGATTCTGGAACAGAGCTGGCCTTCCCTTCTTTCAAGGAATGATAGCTTATATTCCGCTATCCCTCCTTTTGGATTCTCTACAGAAGGCAATACCTACTCTCAACTTTACCCGTCCTGAATATCCTGCCACCAGGTCCTTTCAGGACTAATTGCAATAAGATATAAGTTAACTTCTTCTAAGTGAACGCATAAACTAAAAGCAATTCAACAATACCTCTTAAAAGCAGTATTCATTTTTGTGTCTGTATGACTGTCAGTGTGTCATTTTAACATAAGTTATTTCTACTAAAAACGCATTTAAAAACACTTCAAATTCACTGATTCTATCTAGTTATAGAATGACGCTTTAAAAGATAAGCCTATTCATTCAGCAGATCTGTATCATGCTTATTTCGTAGAAGTTATTTTTAAACATAAACAAGTTAGTTATTACCTAAGCGTAACATAAAACAATTATTTTTGAATTATTAAAATAATAGATTTAGATATTTTAGCAATTTTTTAGTCAGGCTCTTGGAAAAATGGAATAAAATAAAAATGAAATGTTATTAAATAAATATGAATAGTGACTAAACAATATTTAAAACGTGTTAAAAACATTTTTTAATTCATATTTAATTCAAGTACATATATTTGAAATGTAAAAATTTATTTCAATAGGTATTTTATTACGTAACGATTCTTTCCAAATACTTATCATTCCTTTTTAATCCTCATACGAAATAAATATGACATAAACAAATCTTCAATTTCGTTTGAGATAAGTTACATACGAACTGGATGTTTGTATTCTTTGTCAGATAATACAGCTAATAAGTACGGTACGACCTTCATGACCAATAGTGAATTACATAATACTCAAGCAACTATCCCAGTCATTATACTAATATTGCAAGTAATTAATTGATAGTAATCTGCAAATGGACTGCTAGAACACGCATTAATTAATTAGTTATCAGTTTAATAATTTTGGAATTGACTGCATTTACTTAATTTATTTTGATAGTTTATAAATGTTATTCCTTAAAGTTTAAAGGTATTTGTAGCTTATAAGTTTCTCAGGAAAATGCAAATGATTTCAAAACCTTTAACGCATACAGAATTGCCAAAGCGGAAATACCGTGCAGTGGTAGTCATTGACATTGGTTAATTAATACTAAATTAATGATCAGATAAATCAAATCAAAAATGATTTATTCTGAGAAAAACATGCACACTATAATATACAAAATTTTAAGGTTAATAATAATTCCCCATGAAAACTGCACGTTTATGTGTGAGGAAAGAGTTCTACTCTTTGTTGCTAAATAAAACGTATTAATATTATCCTGTTAAAGTTTAAATTAAGGATATGCGTGTTGCATGTTGAAAAATTAGCAAAAACATCAACAAGCATCAATAGAACTAATATTTAAAAAAATCTAAAATATTAATTTATTATACCCATAGTGGAAATTACGATTATTAAAACACCGGAACATTCATCAAACAGATATCCAGTTACTTATTAAACAACAGATATATTACTTCATAATAAACAAAATACATCTCTTAGTTATTACTTTCGTAAGTTTGTTATTTTATTGTATTAATAAATTATTTGTTCTTGTATCATCAGTTTAATGTGGTTACTTTATGTGTTTTTGCCTCAATCGTATTAATTATTCATTTCATCCTTTCCGAATTAATCAGTGCTATGGTGTTTACAGTCATATTCGCTTTAAATGGTTAAATATGAATTATCCGAAATCTTTAAATGGAGTGAAACATTTTATAGATTTAGCACGTACTCTTGAATAAAACATGTGCCGGATGTGTCATAACTCAAAAACTAGGATCTATGGGGACAGAGTTCCAGGATTATATTTGCAGTAGTCATTTGTTGATGCTTTTGTTTACTGGTTTACACAAATTTTTATACATATGGACAGTGAATAAAAACATCCAGTACGTATGTAACTCACCAAAAACGAAATTAAAGATTTGCTTATGTCATATTTATTTCGTATGAGAATTAAAAAGGAATAATATGAATTTGGAAAGAATCGTTACCTACCAAGATATATGTTAAAATAAAATATATATTTACAAAACTGTATGTACTTTAACGAAATATAACTTAGGAATATGTTTTTGTAAAAAACATGTTAACATTTTCTTTAGTCAATATTCATATTTATGTTTATATTTATATTTTATACAATCTTTTCCGTGACCTGGTTTAAAATGGTACAAATTAAATTTTCCTGCTTACGATTATAAAAGAATAAGGAATAATTTGATTAATTTTTTCTGTATTCAAGGATAGTACCCAATATAATTGTAAATTTGAGATTACTGTATTTATTGGTTGCACTGCATAACTTGCGAAAGTGAGTATAACAGAGTTATTTGAAATGTGCTGTTTTATTGGTGGATACGTTATTAAAGATTATATTGCAGAATACATTTTTACCTAAACATAGAAGTGTAATCAATTGTACACCTGATAAGACAATGAGAACATTCTATCATCTAGTTAACACTAAATGGCTTCTGAGTATTAACTAGATAACAAAAGAGCTCTATTGATGGCTAATGAGTCTTTAACGTCGAAAGGATGCAAACACGTCAGTTCAGACAATTCTCTCTTGGAACCTCTAGCTAGTCAATTGCTTTAACTGAAGGCTCTGCTTTTGGTAGCAGCCACATCGCCGAGGACAAGTAGCAAATTAATTATTCTCAACAATATCGCTTCAGAAGAAGAACGAACCACGAACTAATCCTTCTAACGATTATGATTCAAAGAATGTACTGCAGTTCAATTATTTGTGATCTGTAGTAGTGGTTGATATAATGTGGGAACACGTTGAGGGATTAGCTTAATGGTAGTGGTATAGAATTTATTAATTTCGATAAGTCATGGACTCCCCTGGAATGGAAGAATAGTACGTCAAGAAACGTTATAGTGTAGTAACGTAACAAGGGATAAGCCGATAGCCCGGGACAAGTTTCATGTTTGAGTTTACCTTGTTATTTCGTGACGTTTCAACCAATATGTCACGTATTTCAGTTTAAAATGTATCCTTTCGTGAGTTTGATTTATTGAACATGAACATAGGAACTGGGATATTCCTACACGTACAATATTCAGTTTGTTAACTTTAAGTACCTGTTGCTCAGTAACAATAAATGATAGGCACTTACTGTTTGTTTTGTTTTAAAAATAGTATTATTCTGAGAAAATCAAGCAAAATATTTGTTATATTTATATTAAAACGGTGTATAATGTTTTTTTACATGCTTCAAATTTTACATATTTATTTTCTCATGTCCAAAACAAATTTAGTATATACTTTAAATTAATAGTATTTAAATTATTATGAAAAAGTCTTCACTTAAAATGCCTGCAACCGTATTAGGAGTAAAACAAAAATAAAATTGACATCTCCAACGGTTCACGATAAAAAGATAAACGGGTAGGTTAAGGTATGATGTAATAAATGAAAAACAGAAGTCTTCGTTAATTGTCCTAAATGTATTTTATCATTTTCGTCAAACTATCTTTTTGCTAAATTCCGATTCTTGGACTATACTGCTATTTTCAGTAAGCTGGTCAACTTTAAATTGTTTCATGAAATGACGTATATTTGCTTGGTATTTTGAATCTAAGGTAATATAAAACTTTTTATTATAAAGAAATTTTTTCAACATAATTCTTAAGAGTTAAAATTATGAAAATTTAATGACACAATAATATAAACTTGGAAGCAATAACACCAATACTTCACTATCCAATAAAAATGACGGTTTGTTCTTTTAAATAAGGTAACTATCACAAATGTTTAGTTTTATGGACATGTGATTGTTTCACTGAAAAGCTAAAAGAGTTCATAGCTAATTCAAAACAAATTCTGCATCCTTTGACGATTTGAATGCAGATGTTAATACTATTAGTTTGGACGTTGCAGTTTAGAATAGGTTTTTTGTTTTAATTAGTTAGAAACAGTTTTAAGGTAGATTACCATTACTGTTAATAAGACTAGTATATTAAAACTTACTTTAATCAACAACCTGACACCGTAAAATCCAGTAAAATATGCAATAACATTACTCTGAAACACTTGCCCCGTCTTCTGAGCGGTCGGTACATCTGTCAGGTCTGGTTTTGGATTTACCAGACTCGGAGAGCTACAGGCTCTATGAGGTCTTAATCTACGGAAGGCAATTAACTATGGGAGTTTTAGGCCTCTGACAACCCTCAGAAACTAGAAATTCCTGAACTCTGGCAGCTGCCGTCCTGTGATAGCATTTAAACAATGGGAACTTCCGGCTTGCTGTACATACTGGTCTCTGAGGGCTCCCGGTTTGGGTCTGGGAGTTTCTGGCTACTAACATCTCCATCTTCACAGCTCACAGTCGTGGAAATCATTCGACCATTTCAGTATTTTATCAGTTCCCTACTCAAGGGAGCTTCCCACCTCTGGCAGGTCGTAGGGTGCTCTTAGGTCGTGGCTGCCTATGACTGGCCTCTGGCAAGTTCCAGCGTTCAGTATATCCCATTCTCTTTCAGGTACCGACTCCAGCAAGTCCTGGTCCCATGTAAGAGTCAACCTCTATCAGGTATCGGCTATTAGCAGATTTCGGTCTCTGGCATCTCTTGGTATTTTTTATCCGTTCTATCACAAGGTGTTCATAACTATTTAACAGGATGTCTGGATGTTTTCAGGAAGTTATTTCTAGAAGTAGTCTACCGTTATCTACAGATATGATTTTAACTGAAAAGGATTTTAACTGACCTCCGAAAAAGGCTTTTGGGGTGCTGACCTCATGCAGTATGATTCGTTTATTTTTCAGGCATATCAAACCTGGTGGTGATCAGCATGATCCTGATCCTTTTCGCAGCATACTGAATAAATATTTGTTCCATCTATAATGGGAAGGCTTGATAATTAGGTCCTGTTGCACAGGATACCTCACTCCAGCGAGTGAGTCAAAACTGTATATATACGAATATATTATTTATTTCAAAAATATTCTTATTATATATTTATAAATTATTGTTATTAGGTATTAATTATAGTTTTTTGGTTCTTATTAAAAATGGAAGTTGTAATATTATTTTGTGTTATGATTGTATAATTATATTTTTATTTATTTTTATTTAGAAATGTCATATTTATATATATTTTTTGTAGTGTTTAGATTAATGTTTTATTTTATGTATTTAGTAAGGTAGATTGGTGTTAATATTAATTTGGTTAATATTTGTTAATAATTATTGATCAGACAGGTTAAGTGTAAGAAAGGGCCATGAGGCCCTAACTTTGCCTGTTTAAATAAAGGAATTTTCATTTCATTTCATTTTCCAGCAAACATTATCACAATCATGTTCGCAGCTAAAAACATGATTTTGAGATTTGAGATTTTGAGATTATCTGAATACGTTCTAGATAAAAGCTAACTATTCTTAGAACCATTTGTACTTGAGCGATAGGCTTCATCGACACTCAGTTATACTCAATTTTGGGAATTGCACTCTCATAGAACCCAATCTTGTCTACGTATGAATTTATTTTAATGCAACATTTACAATTTTCAAGTATATCTTTATATATCTCGCCACGTAATAAATCCAAGTGTTTGATCACTTGCTTGGGTTTCATATCATTGTTTAAATAATAAACGCTTACCTACGTACCAAAATTCAACATAACGGAATATTGTATGTGTTGAGATAGTTAGACTATTTGTATCAAATTCTTTTTTAAATTTAATGCATTTTTTGGTTAATTTAACATTAAAGCATGTGTTTCAATATTAGTTTAAAATATGTTTTAATATATTTTATTATTCGATTGGTCGCTAAACAAACACATTTATCTCCTTTACACTTAAAGTCTAACATTTGTCATAATGGATGAGTTGTCTGCTCAACAGAGACTAATGAAAAAGTTTGAAAATAACCTTAAATTTCGATCGACAAAGTAAAGTAATACCGGATAACTTAGTAATCCATTTTGATAAGTGATTTCATAATATCCGTAAGTAATTTTAATTTATGATAACGAGTTTTAAATAGCACTGGTGTAGTGTTTACTCTGAAATGTAAGGGGTTTTCTATTAGTCGCTTTCAACAAACTTTACGTAACTTGTTCGATGCATCGTCTGTCGATTACACAAAATTCCAATGAAAACTGAAGATTTTTATAAAGAATTAAACATTATTAAATACATAGCCCAAAATAATGGATATAAACCAAGCATGATTAACGTATTATTGAAGAACTACAAAAAGAAAGAAAATAAGAAGAAAGAGATATCAAATACATTCAATCAGACTACCTTGGTAAACATTGTCACAAAATTAACAAATCATTTTATAAACAAGGATATCAGTTGGCATTCAAAACATCGAACAACCTTGGGCTTTTAATTAAAAACAAAAGCAATTCAACAAACCAAAATCAAAATTCAAAATTCAACAATAGTGGAGTATACAAATTAAATTGCAACGATTGTCAATCCCACTATATTCGAAAAACCGGCCGATCCTTCAAAATTAGATTTAATGAACACATAAAGGCATTGAAAACATCATCAAATTCAAAATATGCAGACCATTTAATTAACACCGGCCATACATACACTAACATCGAAAACAATCTTAAAATTTTACACACAAGCAAAAAAAGTCGCTTATTATCTACTTTAGAATATTTTGAAATTTACAAAAGTTCCAAAATTATTCATAATATATTATTAAATGACAAAGATTTTCTAACAAAAAATGTATTATTCGATAGAATTTTAAGCAATATACATTATCTCAAATAAAATTTAATACAACAAATTTAGCCACCAAGGTAGTAAAAAGCACATGACAAATTGGTTTTAATTATTTATTTTTATAATTAACTTAACCTTATTTTGTACCTGAAGATGAAATCACTGATTTCGAAATGTACATCGTAAGAAAAATAAAAGTTTAAAAAATGTTAAAGGTTTATTCATATTATGTTACTTATATTTATAAAACACTTTTCGAGGCTATATCTCTAATACTAAAAAATACTCTATTACAAGAAATTAGGAAAATACACGATGTTTGGAAAAAAATTGAATACTTCAAAATAATGCAATTTGTATTACTACTAATAAAAATAATAATATGAGTTTGTTCCTTATAAGTTAAGTCTACAAAACCCAAAATTTACCTATACTTTAAACAAACTAAATATGTGAACTACTACAAATTTCAAATTTTCGTTAGTAGCTGTAAATCTTTATGTTTATGGTAGAGTAAAAAATGGATTCATTTAGGGGGCAATTAGGAATATGTTCTTTAGAAAGAATACAGATTGAAGTTACTCTAAGTTACCAAGTATGACTGCAGTGATATTTTGCAATTGATGTAACTTTCAAATATTATCCATTTTTGAATACGCATTCAATCACTGTATAAAAGCAAAGCAGAATATATTACGCATATGTGGCTTTCAGGATAGTGATTTTGTGGCCTGGAACAGCAACGCAGAAATGTGCGGGGGAATGTGTATTAGGGTTCCTCCAAATTATCAACAGTTTTGGTTAGATCTCCACAATCTATGAGATGAAAGGTGATAATCTATTATTAATCTCAGGTTTCTAGACGACATCCAACTGAACATCTTCTGGAATGACCTTGAACAACAAGATGGAAACCGAAAGAAATGCAGTTTCCCTCTCAGGTGATATGGAATATTTTAAGTTTCTCAATCAACACAAATCCATGTAGACATTGCCATTGTCGTCCTATGAACAATTCTAAATGGAGTTCTACCGTCCTTTAGCAGCGATATTGCGTCGAATTTTGTATAAAACTACCATAAAAAACATCAGTGAAGGTAGGGAATTTTCACCGTTTGTGTCACTTTTTGAGACGTTGTTCCTTGTGGAAAGCTGCAGAAAATTCACACAGTACAACACAGGAATCTGTCGCTCTTCTAATGACATTGACACGTCTGAGGAAATATCCTACGCCACAACCAGGTCTGCTTTATGACTATACTGTGTCTACTAATGTCGTATAAACATGCTTAAAGACCTTGATAACCCTTTCTTAGTGTAACCTATTTATATATTTACTGGACTAGGTCTAAAAACACTTGCTAAGCACAATGCAACTCAGAGCCGGATACAATGCTTGTATTATGTTACCCAATGTGTAAGTGTTGTCTAACATACGGTTCTCCACCCCTAATGAATAGCCTATGTTACCTGGTTATATAACTTAAGCTGTAGTCATTTAATGTTTTATAATATACGAGTATATTGCATTACATTATTGTTTGTGATGACTAATTATATATGTTTTTTTTTATTTTATTACCACTTATAAGAATTAAAATTGAACTCTCTATGTGTAAAAATATTATTTTGTTAATTTATATTACAAAGGACAATTAACTACTGTAAGTAATATTATATACAGTTTTAAATTTACAAAAACGTTCTTAAAAAATCCTTATCATCTATGTTACATGTCTTAATTTATTCAAACTAAATAGTTACATAGTATTTGGTTTCCTTGGGTTCTATGTATTTTTCAAAGTTACGTATATCAATCGGAAAGTATGAAATAATAGAATAACAGAATAAAATCACATACACTCAATACATAATAATTGCGATTGAACGCCAGTATCCTATTGATAACCGCTTAGGTGAACTAAAGTATGTATCTCCTCGCAGAATTCCTTCATTCACTTAACTTCTTCTACGTAATTAGAGATAGATGTCATGCAGAGCTTCACTGTAGCTCCCAAAAACAGTTGATATCTTAGAGGAAAACACTCAAGAACTCTAAGATGTATATTAGTTTGAATATAAATTAATTGAGTACAAGAAGAGCAGTAAAGTATAGTGTTTATTTATAAATAATACATCGTAATCGTAATAATACTTTTAAGGTGAAATTGCCTTTGTTTGTTTGTGTTACTTTCACGGGAAATTTTTCACACATAGGGAAACACAAACACACACACACACACACACACACACACAAAACATGCGTATAATTAAAACTCGAGCCAGACTCTTAACGTTTTATTAATATAAAAATAAATTCAAAAGGTTTTCTCTAAACTTAAAAAATGTAATTACAAATTAACGGAACAAAAAGTGATATTACTTAAAAACAATAAACTACCTATAAAATTAGAATATATTTTGAATTCACACTCTAAAAATTGTGAGTTCAATCTCAATTAGTTTTGACGTCTTCATAAATCCTAATGTATTTTCAAATTATTAAATAGCTTTAAATATTTTATTATTTAAACGCTAAAATAAAAAATATAGTGGTCTAAAGATTTTATTACTATGGATAAGCTATAAAAGATTGGTACATATGGTAAAGAAACTACTCTTTTGAAAGGGTTAGTAACTTGTAAGGAAATAACGAACTCTATTCATGTAAGCTCAACTTTGTATTTGTATTCATAGACTGGCCTTTGAATTACAGGCCACATTGAGAAGACTGGTATGTTCTCTATTGAATAAAGTATCATAATACAGTTTGTATATTTGCTTTACCATGATTTACCTTAACGCTTTTAGTTTGGCCATTAATACATAAAATAATGTTTCATTTTCGGTTATTAATGCAGAAGAGTACATTCAAAAGTACAATTTTTATAAATATTTTTCTACCTGTGAGTACTAAAGTATGTCAATACTGCATAAAAATGAAATAAACAAACTACTCTAGAAACTTTTTGCTGTAAATGAAGTGGAGTATGTAACCACTTACCCAAAACCTTATTCGTATATAATCTAGTAGTTTCACAGAGAAAAAGATTTAATGGCGGCGCTATAGTATTTTTTACATAATGTAAAGTATGGAAGACCTAAGATTTTGTGGTTATCTTGTTTTGAGTTTCATTAAAACTAATTATGGTTGAATACAAATTATTCATTTAAATTAATAACCATGACAATTATAGAAACTGCTCATTATTGGTTACTTGTTGATATTCCTTAATCTGATGCAGTAATATTTAAATATAAGTTGATAAGACCTTGTTCCTTGTAATACGTATTAATTTACGTCACGTTGAACTATTAGCAAGCTAGGAATACACCATACTAAGTGTTCCATTAGAAAATACTCTGAGTTTGCATGCAAAATTTGAAATCTACAGCTCTTTATTTCTTTATGTGCATATATATAAACTAGCTCGTGATTTAAAAAGACATATAGCCAAAGTAGTACTTTCTCCTACTGGACAGGGCTGTGTGAATAACAATGTTTGACTTTCGTAAAGACATGACTTTCCCTAAGACTCCTGGAGTAAATAAACGGGTAAAATTGATTGATTCACTGTTCTTATACTGATTATTATCCTTCTAAATACAAATCGTTGTACCGTAGATCCACATTAAGCTATTTAAAAGACAAGTTTTATTCGGTATGAAATAAAAAAGACAAGAGACAGAAAGTAGAAACAATTACAAATATTTAGAACAGCTGATTAATTACATTAACATCATGTTACACTATCAATGTGTGTGTATGTTTCTGTTGTGTATCTGTGAAAGTGGCAATGTTGTATGATTGCAAAATATTATATTTAATGGCTAACTTTGACCGTAAAATGTATACTGTTTACGGTAATAAGGTATTTGAATTTTATTAATTAAGAAAAGGGTAGCTTTTCACTAAGCACTTAAGTGTTCATAATATTGAATTGAAATTTTAACACACATTTTTTGTTTTTTACTTAAATTATTTTAAGTAAAATATATAATGTAGCCTCTTGTTATTTGCATACTAACATAAAACCACAGATAATTACAGTGAAAAAAGATTTTAGGTGGGTTTAATACATTTTACCTCGTGCTATTCTTTATCACAGTATAACAATATGTGGGTGTAAAATAACATTTTAAATGGGAGTTAATATGAATTTAAATTAATATCCTGTTTAAGTTTTAAACTTCAATTTTGAACTTATTCAATTGGTGATTTAAAAATTTAATATTGAGATAAATTTTCTACTTATTTTTAAACATTTGTTTGGTAAAAGCTAATACAAATTTATATTATTACAAACTTAAAAAGGTACAAATAATCTATATGACATTGTAAATTTTATGCATAATATAATTATTTTTATGGTAAATAAGATTGTAAACTCTCCTGGAAAACTAATTGAATAATTGAACTTCGTGCCTCTCATTTCAAGAGATAAATTAGGAACACTTAAGTGCCACACCGCTTAGGCGTTACAAGTTGTCAAACTGTATTAACCATTGTGAGACACAATCTGCTCACATTCCGAAACTAGTTTCGCAGTAATGCGTAAATTAAATCTTACCGACTTTACCGTAACTTCTTGCTATATTGTCTGGTTTCTGTCATATTATGTCTTTTATTACACTCAATAAATTGATTTGTTACTAATTAAGCACAAATACTACTTTAGCTTTTTAATATTGACTTTAGCAATAGAAATGTTGTAGCAATAATACCATACATATAGTATCATGAGTTTCTTATATTACAAGAACACCTAAAATATTTCTGTGATTAATAAGGCATTAATGACTTGACCCACAGGAATTTATTCCAAGATGTACATACATTAAAAAATAATTAACCTAACCCGTCTTAAATGTACAATATAGTTCAGAATTTACATCCAAACCATAGGAAGTAGCTTATTTCCAGAATGTCAGCTAAGGCTATCCTCTTGGGACTGGACAATGTATGTCTGCTTATTCGTATGTGTTACACACGATTTTCTAGAACGTACTAACAAATGGACTTACATTTTGACAGGAGGTTTAAGTTCATTATTTATAAGCAACCGAGGTCAGTGATGCATTGTCACTATATGTGATTTGGCTGAGAGTTTGAAAGTATTCTTTTATTGTTTTTTATACGTAATCCTGTAGCAAAAATAAAATTATAGAATAAATAATTTTGTAAACAAACTGTATACAGTATTGTGACAATTAAACTTATAGCCCAATAAAATAAGCAACAGACATTAAATTTTGCAAGCAAACTAAACGAAGCCTGTGACCCGTAGTGTTCAGCTTATGGATTATTGGACTATGCTGATGAGACATTTTCAAAAACTTTAAAAGTGCACACCAGCAATATGATTTTGGGTTATATATATAATACGCACGAGATGTATGTTTTATAAAATTAAATGTTACATCACATGGCATTCCTTAATGACATTCGACATGCAATTCCATTATGGTGGGATAATGGAACAACATTCAATTACTGATTCACTCATAGGTTAGAACTACGCGTTATAGCAGCATGTATATACAACTCAATTGTTTTAAATGAATCTAACTACAAGTACCTAAAACTATCAGTTGGTAAATCCTGTTATTTATAGTTAGATAGTATTAGGATAGCCTAGGGATTGAAACAGGGTAAAAAATGGTTCTGGATTGTTTCTGCAAGGGAGTTTTTAAATCTACGCAAGTGGTGTTGTAGAAAAAATGGTGGTTTCCACGAATTCCGTTGCTATGAGAATAACGGATAAGTTGACATTATTCATCGTCATATTGGCCTGTTGCCCTATACACTACATATTTATTCCATTTTTAATGATATTTTTAATGAAAATAGAGCTAAGTGTATTTTTCTAAACCTTAAAATACACTTTGTATAACACCCGCTTAGTAGGAAGGAAAATATAAATTATAGTTCGCGTATTAAATTTGTTATAAAATGCTTATTGATGAATGGAACTGTCTTTACTAGTGAATATTAATAGCTAAAGACATTTCTAAGTAGTATTTTAAACTAAATTACCATTTACAAAAATGAGAAAGGAAATATTATTTGGTTGAGCGTCATCAATCGAAGAGCTGGGAAATATCTTTGTCTGTCTGGGTGCTCGCACCATATATTGAAAACGGTGTGTCATAAAGTTTATTTCTATGTAAGAAACACAGATTTAAATGATTGTTCAAGTCCTCAATTGCATTTAGTATAACATTAGTAGCGGAAAAAATAGCATAGTTAATTCATTTGTAAACAAAGAACTGTTTTAAAATATGTAGCATAAATATGTAGGATACCTATTCCAACCTTAATATAAATCTTTTGGTGATTTATTGTGTAAATGTATCAAATGGTAAGACAACTCGAGAAAGATTTGAGTCGAGAGTCAAGAATGAGTTATATTATGGCGCATGTTAAACTATAATATTTGGCTGAATGTTATTGAAGCCTATCACTAAGTAGGAAGATACAATTCCTCTTTAATCTGCCAGTGGACCAGAGTCCAGCTGTAGCACACCCCGGCGTTTAGCAGCTTTCAGCCTTAAGGAAGAACCGGCCTCTAACAGCCTTTAGGAACCCCTTAGTATCAAAATCCCTGTCTTATGGAAGATCCCATTCTCTGCCCACTCCCAACATTGGCAATTTATGGCTTTAGGGAGCTTTCATCATCTAGTGCCTCATGGCCTCTGATATAACCCAACCTCTAGAAAGTTCCACCTTTATAATTCTTGGTATCTGGAAGGCCATGCAAGGCTATTAAAGGGTCTGAACTAATGTCCTTGGTTAATTGTTAAACATTAGTATGTCCCCACGATATCTAAACAGAAATTAACAATAGGCTTGAGGTTTTTTATTAAACTTAATTTTTATATAAGCAACATGGCGTTTGAATATGACTCATATCCTTGGGACTTTGCTGAGCGTTAGCTATAATATTTTAAAATAAGTCATATCGCTTAATATAGTGATGGTACTAGACAGGTTTAGAAAGGATAGATTTGCCTCCCAGGTGATGAAAAACTTTTTTCTGAATGATTGCATGTCTGTCTTTCTCTCCGCGATATTATTAAGTTTCAGGTGATCTCTAGACTTTAAATTTTGCATGAAACGCTAGCGAAGCTTGTTGTGTGACACGTGGAGTTACTCCTTCTTGTGTTTACCAAACAATACGATTGGTCAGACAAATTGTACAAAGTTGTATTTAATTAAACGCACTATTTGTATTGTTTATAAGACAATTGAATTATTGTTATCTATTGATTTAGTCGTTATCAAGTTATTGTTATCCAATTGTATCAGTTGTTGTATTCGCTTGTTGCACTCTTATTCTATATTGTTATGTTATTTTACTATGTAATGGTATTGTAAAAGTGGCGATTGCCGTGGAAATAAATAAATGAAATAAATGAAATGAAATGAAAAGAGAAATCAATTCTTGTTTTTCTCATTTTCTGATCATTTAAAGGATGTTTTGTGTAAATTATAACAGAATAATTAATACTTATTCCAATAATTGAGAGAATCGCCCAAATGTTAAGATATTCTGCTGGTAAATGTCATAACCAGCTAAAAATCTAGCGAGTTTTATAGTATTTTGAGGGAATTCATTATTGCGTTTCAAAAAATGAATTCAAACACGATAATCTTCCGTTGGCGTATTTATAATTCTGTTTATTTACTTCATATTTCTTAAAATCTATAGACTAGGTTATTTAGGCTATGTCAGTTTCTGTGCAGGAAAAGTCCTTATATCCCTCCTTAATCCCTATATCTAAAGATTCAAGAATTGGAACTGGATAATTCATATCCTATTAACATCATTCGGTAAATTTAATGAATAAAGTTTGTTTTGACCTTCTACGTCGCCAACTTTTTTTTTCTCTGCTCAGGCATACTAGGATGGTTGACTCAACATTCCAGGAGTCAAGTATTTGACTGTATCCGATGTCAGAAGGTGACAAAGCGGAAGGTGAAATGGAACTCAACTTGACATTCCGAAATGCGATATTAATGGCAAAGTATTATTAACACGCGCGCACGCACGTGTGTGAGCACGAGTGTTTGCATGCATTGGCAGGGACCAATTAAACTGATAGATTTTAGACAAATTGTGCTTGCGGATGAAGTTTCTAAAGCGACAAACAGGTCCGTTTTATTTTTAATTTGTTTGCTAACGAATCTTAGAAATAAGCTGTCATGAGATAACCTTACCCATTTATATTGTACCATATTCGTTATATTTTGTACAATTTATTAAATTTTCATTTTTAATGTCAGTCAGGTGTTCTTAAAGTAGCGCATTATGTTGATTAAAAAACCATTTATATTAAAAAAATGTTTTAGTGATTTTGTTAGTTTTACGTAAAATTAAACAGAAGCTACAGGATTGAGTTTAGTCTGATTGTTGAATTTGGTTACTATCTGATTTATTAATTTTTGAAATCATAGTGTAATCATCAATACCTTCAGATAACCTACATGGATATTATATAATTTTTTTTATCAAGAAAGGTAGTTTATAATTTAGGAAATTGAAATAGTTATTTTACTATTTTTATTATTAATTTATAATCTGTAACGTACGTTAAAAAATAATGTTATTCTATTTTAGATAAAAAAAAACGCAATCGCCTCATAACTTCCAAAATAGCATCACAGTATATACAGTTTTATTTTTATTGGTATTAAGTGATCGGTTTACTCTTTGTTGATTATCATTTCTGGATTATCTGACACTGGGGTTTTATATTTTGATTTTATTAAGTACCTAAAAAAAGGTAGTACAATATTTAAAGATTGTTTAAAATTAAGAAGACGTATTTGTGCAGGTTCAAGTCAGGCAATTGATGGAGTTCGCAGTGGCAAACTTGACAGCCGCTTTGTTTTCGCTTTGACAGCTTTCATTAGAATAAGTGAAACTTTCCGAAACCACAACTGAGAACGTAAACTTTACACTTATTGCAGTTTAGTTGCTTTCTGTTCTATAACTGTTATGGTCTGAGGGACAGTCTTTCATAGAAGTATATGCTTTCTTGTTATTAGCACCGGAATTTGTAATATGAAATTCACTATTAAAAATAATATTTTCTGTTAGTTTATTTCATTTTGAGTTATGCCAGTGAAAATTTCTTGAAATTTAAATAATTACTGCTACAAATAACGAAATATCCGTGTGTTTATTATTAAATTAAGCAATGGTAAACTAACTCATCTAAAAACTTAACATGTCTTTGCTTCGATTGTATTGATTAAGAGCAATTTTAAAGGATGAGAGAATTTTGGACATTTACTTATTTGTATGTGTTAAAATTTACCTTAATTAAAAAAAATTTTACTTATACAACTGAGTATTAAATTTTCTAGAAAAGTACTATTTTGGGTTAATTACAACAAACCGTGACGGACAGATAAACGAAAGCCATATCGGGTTCCTAATAATTTTTCGGAAATATTGTTTTTATGTTGCCAAAACATATACTTTTATAATTGATAACAGTGGACTTTATATCTTTCAAATTATCTTGTATGAAATTAAAAGGGGAGTCGGTTGACCCTGTATAACCCCATGTTAAAGTACCAAAGTTTCCGTACCTTTATATCAATAACCGTTTATGATATCAACATAACTTTTTTATTTTTTTTTATTGAAGTTTTCTTAATATTTTGACCCGAAGAAATAACAAAAATTAAAAATAATTGTTTTTTTTAGTTTAAAAAGAAAAGTTTAAAAAACCATGTTTTATTGTAATTAAACTGTATTAACTTTTTTTGTTATAAATATTTTTAAAATCTGCCGGGTCAACTTTTTAGTTTTAAATTTTCTATAACAAAAATCATTGAGATATCTTGAGTAGTTCGTGAGATAATGGTACATAAGTGCAAAAAAAGTAATCTTTCGGGAAATCGCGTTTAAAAATTATTCTAAGCAAATAATTATACATACACCTACCTTATTGCATTCCTGCTCCATAAGATGGATTGTCTGGGTCATCTTTATCCTCATATTCATCCTCTAGCCTCCTTCTTGCCAATACTGCACTCTGCCGGCACTTCTTCTCAATTTCACTGATTGCTTTCTCGGCCTTCGCAATTTTAGTTTCATCTAGTTTCTTTAGCGCACTCACACAGTTAACCTCAGCAATGATGCCTAACTTAGCTAGAATTTTGCACATAGCTAGGTTGCCCAGGTTAAAACAAGCTAAGGCTTCATGCACACCAGTTTCTAGAGTCTTCAACATAACAAATTTTCTTTTAGGCAAGCGGGACCAAATCATGTTGTTCAACGACTCGCTCATGTTTTGAGTACCGCCATGTAGACATTTGTTGACTAATTCAGGTGCAGCTAAGTCTTTGAAAATTGGCTTGATTACATCCATGGTACTCGTGGGAAGGTGGAAGTGTGCGTTGTGGTCGTACCTTTGCTTCTTCAAACTTGCTTGCCAATATTTGCACCAGGTATTACCAATTTTTGGCAAAGCGCGTGCGCCGGTTCCTCAGTACTGGAAACTAAATGAAAAAAGAGAGCCCATACTGCTTGTTTCATTTGTTGCAGGCTGGTTGTATTCCTCCTAATGGCAAGTCCATAATAAATAGCTATTTGTTTTGTAGCAACACCAGTAAGTCTGTCTCAGCTGCCAATTGATTTGCCATCAGAAAGTGTTTGGTTGCCCTTTTTTTGTTTCAAAGCCAGTAGTCGTGTTGACATTCGCATTTGGACTTGTCAACACTAACACTTAATAAAATTACTGCAACACTATTAATTAATTCTAAAAAAAAACAGTCAGTACTATACAAAAATTGAGACGGTGACGTGAAAATTCGTTTCGACCAACAAAGTCGATCAAAAATCTATGCGCACTGTTTTACAAAATAATGTATAAAATGAGTTATATTCAACAGATTTGCATGAAACTTTTTTTAAATCAATTCTAAATATATTTATAACAAATTTGAGTAATAAAAAATATCGAAATTTTTTACCCTTTGAGTCAACCGACTCCCCTTTCAAATGATATAACGTGGTAAATATATTCTATTATTAAGTCTATTAATTTCTTTTATATATATAATTTCTTAAAATTTCCTGAACCTGAAAACTGTATGAGACAGGACTAAATAATAAATTTTTAGCGTGTGAACTACCGTAATCTCTTGCCGTTGTATCATATCCATATCCATACCTCAACTAATCTCGCACCCGGAAAGAGAACATGACTCTCTAGAGTACATAGACACTAGGCAAAGTCATTAAATCAAGCTTCATTAAGATTCCTTTACACTAAATGTGCAGATTATTTGAGTTGCTTTGTTCAGTGTAAAAATAATCAGAAAACCTTTTCCGACAAACTACTTCACAAAATATATATATATAGATAAGTATGGTAAAATATAGTTCTGTTGTAGACCGTGTTCAAAATAAATAATATTTATTACATAATATATAATCAGAATTAAATATATTATATAGCCTACATTTCTATTAGAATAATATTATTGACTAGACATTTCTAGTCTGTGATTTATTTGCATAGCAATAAAATTACAATTTCTAATAAATGTTTATATATTATTATTTTATATATTATATATTATTATGTATATACAATATTACTTACACACACACACACACACACACACACACACACACACACACACACACACACACACACACACACACACACACACACACACACACACACACACACCACACACACACACACACACACACACACACACACACACACACACACACACACACACACACACACACACACACACACACACAACACACACACACACACACACACACACACACACACACACACACACACACACACACACACACACACACATATATATATATATATATATATACATATACATTACGTATATAAGTTAATGAAGTTTTAAGTTATAAGTGAATTAACATTTTTATTAATTACACTTTAAAACTAATGTGAATTAAATTTAAAATGCTAGAAAAGAAAACGCCTTTAAGCATAGAAATTTTTTAAATTATAACAAAGGTGTCCTCAAAATCTGATTTAGCAGTACATAAATGTATGGAGGAGAAGCTAACAGTTTCCAAAGCAACAGCTGGGGCATGTCTGACAGCTGAGTGTGTCAACACTGGACAAGTATATTTTCGTTGTGACGAAACTGATATATCGTTTTAATACATCTGCTTTGCAGCCGTGTATTCGTTATCACTTCCCAACTTTTAATACCAATTTGCTATCACACCATGAACATTTTAAAATGTGATTACTTGAGAAGTATTTTTTTTTTAATTAGTTCTGTCTGTTTTAACCCTTACCACTAAAACGTTTATAACAAATTATTTCCATTAGCATGTATATTACGTTTTACCGATAGTACGAAACATTTTTGATTCTATTATTAATAAAAATCAAAGTGGAAAAATAATATCTTCTTCCACAGTGGAACGGTACAGTTGGATTTAAAATTGCTGGCGCAAAAAAATGTAGTAGAAGATACACCTTAATAACAAATCATGCAGCTTAATACAAAGCTCCTAATATTATTCAAATCAATAATTTTATTGAGACAGAGTAGTACGGCACTGAAACAGTTTCTCTTTATTGTACACATTTCTTAATTATTGCTATAATTTTCAATATAGTTGACTAATAGTTTTAAGTTTTTTTTTAAATTACTTTCATTTAGTAATTTACAGTAAATTACTTGTTGATTATTAATTGCTTTTTTAGACCAATTTTATTACAATTTTATAAATGCTTTCGATTAAATAAAATGTTAAATTTTTAAAAGCTATGCATTATATATGGTGCTTTATACTATGTATGTTAGACCCTGCAAATGGTCTGAATTTTTATAAAATCCTTTACCTCTGGCCAAGTTAAAGAGCTTTTCATTTAAAAAAAAACTGTATGTTTTTAATTAAATTTACATTTATCTTAAAAACAGTTTGAGATATGATGCTGAAGTTTTTTTACAACTAACAGATTAGTTTGTTTTGAAGTTGTGGTAACAAGAAGAAGATTGCAACTTATAAAAGATAAAAAAATACTTTTAATAGCTGGTTTTTATGAAAATTTTTTTTAATGTTATAACATTTTTTATTAACTTCACTGAAAGCCATATGGATGATTTATATGTTCATTGAATTTAAACAGTAAAACTTTTAAGTTCATAGGTCATATGGTTTTATATATATAAATGTAGGCAAATTGAAAGCTAGTTTAAAATGCGTGGCACAGGGCTTAGAGATACTCTAACGGTAAAAAGATTTTAAATCTAGTAAGTATGTATTATTACATGAATTACAGAATTTTTAACTCAAAACTATTGATACTGTGAGCAGGGCCGGATCTATCATTTCTTCTAGGAGGGGCAAGCTTGACTTTTGGCGCCCCCCCCCCGATACCAAACTATTTACCATAAGTTTTACTACTATATGCTTTGTATATGGGGTTGAAATAAAATAAAACTTAGGTTGAATAAGAAAGTGTTATTTTAAATGAAATAGAAATGTCTATTTTACAATTTTACATGAATCCAAAACAATACAATTGTTTTTAGAAAAAAACAATACTAACAATTATAGAATCTTTATCTTCCGAGCCTTCTTTGCTGCAAATGTGTTAATTATCTGATTAAAATAAATCAAAGAAGCCCTTTCATGTTCAATTGATACAATGCTTAAATTAGTTAGTCTTTGCTGTTTCATAGAATTTCTTAAATAGGTTTTTATAAGCTTCAATTTGCTGAAACTTCTCTCTCCAGATGCTACAGAGACTGGAAGCGTTAGAAAGATTTTAAGAGCTACATATATGTTTGGATAACCCTCTTTCAACTTGCTCTCATGCAATATTTTGAGCAAAGATGCTGCTGTTGCGTCTTCCAATCCATCTTCCACATTTAAGGCATGAAATTTAAAACTCTCTATTTCATTCACAAGCTCTTCTTCATTTAAGTCACTGGCATATGTTGTAGCTAATTCTTTTGCTTTACTTTTCAAAGTTTTAACAATCCATTTTTTTTATTTGATCCCCACACAAAAAAATTAAACTTATCAGCAACGATTTTTAAACCCATCATATCTGTTAGTTAGCTCACTAATAATTCTATCACATATTTGAAAAAGTGATCTTTTGAAAAGCTCTTCTTCTTCTTCAGTAAAATTTGGCCCATCATCTTCATGTGTGTCTCCTGTCATTTTCTTTTTCTTTCTCTTTCTTGTTTCCTTGTACTCTGCTGTTATACCCACATTATTAGCTAAAAGTTTTGCCTCATCAATTGCCTCTGAAACAGTTAAATCCCTAGTTGAAGATAATACATTTAGAAGACCTTGTATGTTTCTTGCAGCATTGTCTACTGTTGTGTCCTCTCTTTGTAGAAACTTGCGAACTCTATCAATTTTCTTGAGGACTGAATACCAAAAGCATGTCATAATAACATAATCAAACCTTTTCATGTTTTTAAGTAGCGATTTAGCTTCAGCTCTTGTTTCAGGAGATGAGAACTCATGGGTAGTTAAGTCTTCAAGGGAAGAGAGCACTTTGTCTATATGTTTATAAATAACCTCCACAGAATCAATCCTTGCTGACCATATTGTTTTACTTTCTGATTTTAACGAAAGGGGAACATGTTGTTTTAAAACTTCCCACCTTGATGTAGAGCCATGAAAGAAGTTGTAGAGGCTGTTTATAATACCAAAATACGATTGTGCTTCAACACAGGCCTCTGCAGAATGAACCCCAACTAAATTTAAGGAATGGGGCTGAGCATGGGACAAAGTAGGCCAGTTTGTTCCCTTGCACAATCCTTGACTGGACACCCTTGTATTTCACATTTACCGAAGATGAAATGAATCTTTCAAACAAAGGTTTAAATTTTAACCTAACAAGTAGAAATGACAGTGAAAATTTAATTGTTGATATAGAAAGTAACATTCAATATTTAGATGAGAGTACAAAGACTGCCATAAGATCCGATATATACTCTACCTTTTCCAAGAATCTAAAAGAAAAAACGTTCCTCACATTTACATAACACAAAATACAATAAAAACAATAAATCGTCTTAAACAGAAGAATGTATTTTATTTGAAGGCTGACAAAAGTAATACTATTGTCATTATGAACAAAGAAGAATATCATAAAAGAGTTAAACAAATTTTAAACACTGTACAATATAATATCCTTCAAAAAAATTCCAATCCAAAAGTACACTAAATCAGTATCAGAAACCTTAAAAAACTGTAAAAATTTAATTAACAACCAATTATATAGAAAACTCATAGTTCCTAATCCTACCATTCCAAAATTACACTGTCTCCCAAAAATACACAAACCTGGGAATGGAATGCGACCAATAGTGTCATGTATAAACTCCCCAACATATTTTCTGTCTCAATGGTTGTCGAAAAATCTTCAAACTTTGGAAAGTTTTCCTTCATTTTCCATCAAGAACAGATACGATTTTATAGAATCAATTAAAGACATTATTCTATATGAAGATGAATATCTCGTTTCTTTTGATGTAACATCGCTTTATCCTAATGTTCCAATTAAGGATACAATTAAAATAATTAAAGATTGGTTAACTTCTCAAAATTTACAAAAGGAAATAATTGATGAATATTCCCGTATGATAAATGTATGTATGAATCAGAGCACATTCCAATATAGAGAATCTTATTATACCCAAATTGATGGTACGGCTATGGTAAATCCTCTCTCATGTTTTATTGCCAATATTTTTATGAGCTATTTTGAAACTACAGCCAAATCTAAAATGACATATTTCCCAAGAAAATGGATACGATACGTCGATGATATTTTTGCAATATTTAATAAAAATGAAAACATACAAGATTTTATCACAACTCTAAATTCGTTTTACCCTACTATTAAATTTACGTATGAAATTGAACAAAACAATAGTATCCCATTTTTAGACGTATTAGTTATTAGAAATGAAACAAAATTTGAATTTGATATCTACAGAAAACCAACTCATACAGATAGGTTCATCATCAATGAATCTAACCATCCATCTGCACAAAAAAGAGCAACATTTAATTAAATGATTTATAAACTGTTAAATACACCACTTTCAACAGAAAACTACAAGAAAGAACTAAATTACATCAAATCTATTGCTATGTTGAATGGTTACACTACACAACTCATTGACAATATACTAAAACAAGCTTTAAAAAGAAAAAGGAGAAAAGATAAGACAACTTTAAGAGCACCTCAAGACACAAAACATGAATTTATTTGCACAACATACAGCACTTTTTCAAACTAAATATGCAAAACTTTTAAAAAGCATACAAATAAAACTGTCACTCACAGAACAAGCAACAAATTATCCCAAATTTTAGGAAACCCTAAGGACAAAATTTCAAATGATAGTAAATCGGGAATTTATGAAATTGGATGCAATGACTGTGACAAAATTTATATTGGACAAACTAAAAGAACAATAAAAACACGATTCAAAAGAGCATTTATCACATACAAAATATGGAAGAGTTGACAAATCTGCTGTAGCCAAGCACTGCATTGAATCAGGACACAGAACATCAATTACAAATCTAAAATTAATAAAAGAAATAACAAAACCAATGAACTTGAATGCTTGGGAAACACTATACATAAACAGAAATAAAGAAAAACTCATGAACAATGAAGAGGGCCCTATTGAAAATTCCAATCTTCTTTCTTCTCAATTTTATTCAAAAATTAGACTCTAGTCAAATATAATTTTTCATACTGGCTGAAATATTTCCCAACTTTTTGTATTTACATTTTTACACCATATGTTATTTTAATATTAATTGTAACAAACATTGTGTAAATATTTATTTGTGGAGTTGCCTGAAGATGAAACCTTTGGTATTGAAAGGCCTCGCCCAAAAAGTAAACAATTTAGAAAAAGTTGTGTTTTTATTAACATGTAGTAATATTTAAATCTATTGTGTTGAGAAATTTTCCACTATTTGGATCTGCAAAGTTACAAGTTTCGTTTGTCCCTCTGAATGCACTACCCTGTTTTGCCAAAAATAAGACAGCATCTAGTATACAGCGTAGTACTTCTCTCCAGTGGGATTCCTCCTTTTTTATCTGATCCTGCAACTCCTTGTCGATCCCTCCTTTACCAAGTGACGTTTCTAATGCTTTCCATGAAACAAAGGTTTTCTTATGGTACTGGGAGTTTTCATGTTCTGGCAATTTGTCACTGAGTTTTTTTCCAATTTGTGAATCCCTCCTTCTTGCTAAAAACGAAATTGTTGATTCATGTTCTGTGTTCAAATGACGATAAAGCCTGCATGGAACACAGTACAAAGCATTCATTGTCTCGCTGTAAGCCAAATAAGATCTTTTGACCTTTGAACCATTTTTAAAAATTTTGTAAAACCAATCTTTTGTAAGGTTTTGGCCCTCCCTACCGCTTTTACTCAAATCAGGATTATGATCATCGTTTTCACATCTCCTTTGTATGATGTAACATCTTTGTTTGTCACTAAGCTGAGTTGGCCAAGTTCCAGGGTCATTTAAAATTAAAATTGTACTCACATTCACTCTCCTGTTCTTCATGGTTAGGCCCTTTTGAGTCTGAAACTGAAACGGCTTCTTGAAATGACGTAGAAGAGGCCCAAAAATCAGTAGCATGCGAAGTATGTGGTTTTTCACAAATAAAGTCATTGTTGTCTTCTTCCTCTGCACAAACGTCCATGAGATCTTCTCCTCCAGCGTTTTTCTTCTCCCACCGCATCCTCTTGAACAGACGGTTTATTTCTCGTTGCTTCAGGTTCGGCTTCGTCTGTAAGCAACAGACATAAATGCACACATGACCAAACATTTTAATTTTTTAAGTAGGTTACATGTACAACATAAACAAATTATTACATTGTGTAACGTTTTATAAATCATGTAGGCCTAACTAAAAACGTTACAAAAATATAATGTTGTTAAATAGTGCCAATAATGCTAAAAAAACATGCTATCTTAATTGGGATACTATTACAGTACTAGCCTACAGCCTATTCGATATATTAATTGTTTTAGTAGTAAGGGCCAAGGGGATATTATTACAATCAATGTATTGTTAACATTTTAGTACGTATGTTACCGTATTAAAACTATCGTTAATAATAGCATAGAAAGTAAGTGAAAGAAGCATTTTATGTATATGTTTTTTAATGTATTTAGTTCTGAATATTTAAATGTGTTTATGCTACGCAAGGTGTGGTGGGCGTCGGCCGACGAATGTGAACGGGAGAGAATTTTCATTCAGGCAACGAATCTATAAAATATCTATAAACTAAAACTATATTTACAATTAATGATCTATAACAACTATTTTTAACATTAAAACTGAAGTTTGTTGTTATTATGCCGCTATAGCCTATCACTGTTTTGTACTCAAAATGAATCTTAACAAATTAAAATACAACAAAAATTAGTTACCTTGGTCCTTGATATTTTGCAACCATGATGACATTAAAGTTGACGATTTCGCGGCCTCTTGTTGTCTTGCTTTAGCTTTCTTTCTGTGGAAACACCCTGATGGTTTTTTCGACATGTTGATCTATGTTAGTCACAGGTAGAATATTCATACAACTGCGACATGAAATCTAACCTAAAACTCATCAAAAGTTCACGCTCACGTCAAGCGGGAACACTCACGAGTCACTAGTCAGGGGCGGGAGCGGAAGACTTGCGCTTGCGCTTTCTAGTCCTAGTCAAGCCGTAGACAATGTTGCCAACCCACAGCCTTAGTTATGAAAATACCCTGCCGCTTTAAAGATATTTCTTACTAGGCCTATGTTCTTTTGGTTTGCGCAAATATAGTTTACTGAAGTAAGAAATTGTATTTACGTAGACTATATTGTGCTATTGACACTTGACAGTAGAAATGGTAAATGTTTTTTTTATGGTGGCCTCATCCCATCATTTGGCGCCCGGCGCGGCGCCCCCCTAACTCGGCGCCCGGGTCACATGCCCCCCCTGCCCCTCCCTGGATCCGGCCCTGACTGTGAGGTAGGAGTGCTTTAAAATATAATAATTATGTACACATACACATAAGTTCCAAGTTTTAAAATTCAAAACTCGGATGGTAGAGTTAAATCGTGTTTGCGTTAAAAACTCACAGAAATCTGAGTTCTTGTTAAGGAACTGTAAAACCCAATTTTCTTGTTCAAGAAACTCTAAGACATATCGAAGAGAATGGTCACAAAATCTCAGTATCGTAAAGTTTAAGAATCTTCCAGTTCGTGAGTTTCTGTCAACGTTCCAGATTCCGGTGTACTCCTTACTTCTAGTAGAGTGCTTCCGCTATAATTCAGTTCGATATAGAAAAGCAAAAAGGCAATACTTCGTATTGAAATAATAAATTATTACCTTGTAATTTCATTCAGAGGCGTATTATTTATGTTTTACTATTCATCTCCATTTAATATATATTTTATGAAATATAACCGAATAACATTTAGAATTTTAACATCTGTTTAAAGAGTTTTATCCTTCGTTTCATATTAGGAGATTGTTTTAATTCATTGCATGGAATAACAGTTTTATAGCATAATTTAAACATATAAAATTTATATCCTCTTGCGTTTATTTCTCTAATGTAAAGCTTATTTACAGTCTGTTGTTCATAACTATTAAACACCCAACGGTCGGATACAAAAGTGTATATTAGGTTTAATACCAACAATTTGATCCATTAATATGCTTATAATAACATGCATTGCTGCAATGCATTGTTAAGAGTAACCAAAAAAACTTTGGAACATTAGCTTGTTTTTATTTACGTGTTTATTACAAAAATACTAGTTTTAAAACTTAAAAGATTGATAATGCCTCCATCTAATCACATCTATTTAGTATAATTAGGTTGCTTTCTTGTCTTTATTCATATTGAAAAATCCTGTTTCTCTGTCATAAATTAGTCATAAGTAAATAGCTTTAAAAAACATAAAACTAAGTCCTCAAGTTAACCCGTATATGCCTAGTTATTAAAGAAATAAATGAACACTCTGTGCAAGCTCTAGTCGTATTCCCTCGCCATAGGGCTACAGTAGGCAGTTACTAGTTAAAATTAACTAATACAATATAATCATTTATAAGTTAAAAGGTATTTTCTAAAAGGTTTCGCTATGAATTGCTATAAGATCTTGGCTGTAATGAATCGCTCAATAGTATATTTCCCTAAATGAAATAATCAAATTCTTCATATACTACTCTAATTTTTTATGTCGAAACTCGTATTGAATGTAAATATATTATTCTATCATAGGATAATCTATAACATTAATATGATTCTAAATACTAACACATGATTATTATAGGGTAAATAAATAAACCATTATTTATAACTGTCTGAAACACTGTTACATTTGTTCACTTTCCTTTTTCTCCTTCAACATTTTATTTATCAATGCCCACGTCAATTCAAACTCATACTTCATGGGCCAAACGCATTCGTTAGCTTCTTTTATATATGTAGTTCTACAGGATTGATATTTTTCGCATGTAACACAAGGTATACAGGGTGATTTAAATAAGAAACAAATACAACGGTAATGTACTAAAATTATGGTAGTATAAATATTTTTAAAACTTTATCAGTTAATAGGTACGATATTTAATAAAAACAGCAAAACCAATTGACTTGAATTTCTGTAAGTATTTCCTGTAAGTAAAAATTAAAGTGCAACGTTTATTTTAATGGGTTAAAAAAATCGTGTGAACTTTTATTTAGATGGTATAAATTAGTGTTAGAAATCAATGCAGAAAAGAGATAGCCCCTGTAGAAAAAATATATATGCCAACCTTCTTAGAGGTAGACATAAATAATGCTCAGTCAACCCCCATGAACAAACACGTATCATTATAAAAACCATTAATCTCAGTACAAATTAATGTTCACGTAACATTCGAAGCCTACATATGATATCTTTCTGGAGAAATCTTGCAGATAGTTACCTCACATTTGTTACTATATCAGCAATCATGTATTTATTCTCGGTTTGCTATAACATTAATTTATGTTTCCATTGCCCATTTACCATTATGATAATCCATTAGACCTTTACTGACGATCAATATAATGGAGGATATAAATGACATGCACCATTATTGAATTCAATATTCCGTATATAAATGTGACCTTTCATGCTAAATTTATAGGTAAGTTTTTTGTCGATATACCGTGTGGATAGGCAGACAAACAGACCCTGGATTAATTGTTCCAGACCCTAAATTGATAAGTATCGCTACCACTCATCCAATTAACTAACTGAAAAAGAAGTCAGTTTAGAAAACGGCTGTGGCCATCGTATTATAACTACGGTTTTACGAGAATTCTTGTTGTTTCTAGACTTTAAAATTGGGAGCTTTGAAGTTTTAGAAAGAAATTATAACAATTAAATTGACAGTCGAACTTTTTTGTGTCAATCATGTAAACTAAAATGTGCTACAACCGTACTGCCATGAAAACCGTTATTTTATACAACATGCTTTTTGTTGACATATAAACGTACATATAAAGTATAAAATCTTTCCTTCACACTGTTTATTACAATACTTACTACCATTATAGAAAATATTGAGCAATACTTTAAGGCTAAAATCTAGTGATGTGTATATATTAGGTTGGAAAACATGAATTCATAATTACTGAGCAGTGATTCTATGAGGTTCTGAATAATATCATACTCTTTCAAACAAATAAAACGAAAGACACATGATAATTATATGCAGGTATGTTTGTATTGTATGTAGTTATATGTAAGGGCATTTAAGCCAAATTACAAGTGTACAAAGATATTTTACCATTTAGAAAACCATTATTAGTTACACAGTTTTTCCATCAAAATGTTTTTGATTAGGGCCAATGAATGGACAATGTAAATTTCCAAAGGCTTTTAGACTGTTAGATTTAATGAAGTAAAATCTTCACACTGAATAAGAGCATTAAATAAATTAAAAGCTCTCACAAAAACCCTTGTATATTTGTACATTTATTATCACTTATACTGACGTATTTTGTATCTTAGCCGATAAATTATCTACGGAACCTACATTGCTTGTCCTTACCGCATTACACCTCATGCAGTAACTTCCTTACCAAGTTCCCAAGTTATCAGCCCGTATACTCCATTTACCATGTACCAACATTACATATCACCTGTCAGGGTGGTATCAGTTACTACCACATATGTTTCCTAGTGTGTTTCTAAAATATACGAGCTTGCGTGATATATGGCTGCACTGAATCTTTTGCATTACTTATGCAAAAACAACATTCATCCTTTTAAATATTCTAAATTATGAGCACTATCGGTTCTTATTATGGTAGTTAAGATCAATTTCATCCCATTATTAGTATATTAATTAGGTGTATAAAACATATGATAGGTACTTGTTTACCAATACAATCCACCTCAAACTATACAGATTCTCTTACTTATTCCCTTTTAAAAAGATCCTTTCTCACACCTGTGACACACAGGGATGGTAGAAATAAGACGAAAAAGGAAGCCGTTCTCGTGTTTAAAAATCTTTCTGACTCTACAATTATCCTTCACAAATCCATTCACTGCAGTACACAAAATTCATGGTTTTGTGTAGCATAGATCAATCTCGTTCCTCGTACCTCATATCATCTCGGTATCTGAATCCACTGTACGAATAAAAGGCCGTCTTTACACTTGTGTACTCATTAATAGTCCTGTCAGTCCTTTACTTTTGAATTACTTCTACAATTACGTTCTGTTCTTACTTACCACATTCCTCCATCACGACCCTTTATATACTGATTTCTGTTTCCACTCCTCCTCTACTCTCACTCCTAGTTCTTCCACATCTCCCAAACATAACACTTTCTTCCTATATTCTACATACATCTTCTGTAAGTATTAGTCGCATTGGATCAGCTGAATTGTTTAAAAAATATTAAACTCTTTGTTACAAGATATTCTTCCAAAAAAAATCCGGCTAAAATAAACCTCAACTTTTAAATTTTGTTAGAGTTATTTCCACTTTAAATATTACGAATATAACATTCAAGTGCGATAAACAATTCTATTATTCGGCTGAGAGCCAGAAACTTTTTCTATGATGTGTATGATTTAAGAGTACCACTACTATACTGATTGTGTGATTGTGGTAACTAAACATAAAACTAAACAATTTCGAGCGTTTTGTCGTGCAAAGTATTATTTCCAAAGCATATTATTTGCATATTTTAAATAATACTATCAAACTTCAAGGGTTAAAATGAACCAATTCTTTAGACATAACTGCGGCCTTGGTAACTTCTAGCATTTCTGCACAGCTTTCTAGCTGTCAGTCATTTATTAACATTTCAATTATATTGAAAATGCAGCTATACAAAACTTATTATTTTTAAAATTGGATACAGTGATTTTCATTTTTATTTCATTCAATTCTTGCTATAGTATGTAACCAACACAATTTGTTATTTCTCTACAAATCTCAACAGCGAAATTCTGTAGCAGCAATGTCGTAAGTATAATGTAGGAGAATATTGATACCATTCCCCATTGCTATCAAAAGGAAATGTTTTTGACTTCAATATAGTAGAAAAGAATGTAAAATATTTAATGTGTGAAGATTGAAGCAGTAATAAATGGGTTAACAGTAAGGACCAGCTGAGGAAAATAATTACGAAATAAAAACTTAAGATGCACCAGGTTCTATGGCGGCGTAGCAAAAAGTACCCAGAGTTAACTAACATTAAATTTAACAGTTTCTAACAACGTCAAAACATTGCTCTCACAATTAAATAATTGAAATAATTCTTAAACTTGTACTAGCTTGTCTATAATGATCATACTACACTTACTAAATGACAGGATATCGAAACATCTATAATTGCAGAAAAAAACGAAAGCGCATGCAAACAATCCCTAAAACCTCCACCATTTTAATCATAATAAAAGTAACTTTATAACAAATTTGTAAATAACATTAATTAAAAAAAAATAAGATAGCTAACAGTCAGCACAGATCCTGTATCATATTATAAAGGACCTATAATGATCACTATTAGTCATATTGATTACTAATTAATCCAATTTCGACAAAGTTGAGCTTTAACTCATCTATAAAAACGGATATTCATTATTAACAGTTTCAGTTTGATATCTGTTGACTAAAGATAGCTCTTCTTAATAAGTGACATATTTTAGGAAATCAATTCTGTAAGAAATATATCTATGTGTGAACTGGAGGTATTATTTGATAGCTCTTCCAACTAAATATTTTAAAAATGGATAAGAGTAATTGCAAATTAATTTAGCAATAATAGAAGAATGAGCTACTAATTCAATTATTTACTAACAGAAAAATAGTTTTAATAAGTGGATTTGTTTGCTATCATAATTAGCAAACGCAAGCGTGGAGACAGTGTCTCCACGCGATACCCGCACATACCAAGTGTTTTCAAGGGGTTAGAGTAGGAAGCATGAGAAGTGAGGTGGAGTTGAAGAAAACTAGTGGTATTGTTGATATTCACTTAAGACAAGTTGTTGAAAAATCTCCGTCCTAATTTAGAGCTTTTCGCTGCTTCCGGATTGACGGATATTCAGGGTGGGTAATCTTGTGGACAGGAGACGCATCTTGTCGAAAAGTAACGGATACGATATCAGTCCTTCCATTTATAAAGAAGGAAAGCTTAGCTCAGTTTCATCCTCTTTTGGTAAAAGCGGTTAGAGCTAATAATACCCCCTCTTACTGTATTTAGACTTGTAATTACCATTCACAACTTAATTTAAACCTACAATTATAGTTTGCTTAAGTTTTTATCGAAAAGGGTGCAAAAGATATTGCAATATTTATGCGCTAATTTTGAAATGATTTTTAAATCTATTAAGTGCATCTATATTAAACATTTAGCCTGAAAAACTACCTTATACTTTACACAACTACTGTACATTTACATGTAGGCGCATTAACATAAAATTTGAATCATCACAAATAAGATTTCAAAAACGCATGTTTGTAAAAATTAAGAAAATGTATACTCGTAATATTATTTATAACTTTCAAATTGTAGTTTTTATTTTAAGATTTTATCAGAAGAGTAACTAATAGAACGCACGTATTATTCGGTAGAATACAAAATATATTTCAAGTAAATGAACAATAATACGGTATTTTTGCAGATTGTGTGAAATATAATCTATCCAACTTTCATCACTACTACGCAAGCCATTTGTTCAACATTTATTTTATATTTAATTACAATAAGAAGTAAAAATTAACAGGACTTGAATTGGAAAAAAATAATATTTGTTATTGTTTAGTACTAATTTGAATATATTTTATTTTTACAAAAATTTCAAGTAGAAATTTAATAGGCTATAATATAATTTAAAGGAAGATTTGCTTTATGTTGGACGACAGAAAATACATCAAAATAAGTGGAAACGGAAAGTCAGCATAAGTTTTTATCGTTTAGAGTTAAAGATATTCAACGAAAATCGGAAGTGGATTCTTAGAAAAATGTTTTCTCAGAGAGAGTTAGGAAGGAGTAATACAGGTGCAAGCAAGAGTATTCAATAATGATTGATACATGATAACGAGCATGTGTGTCTCAGTTTATGAGGATAATCACATTTCCAAAATTGTTAGTAAAGTTTTTTGGTACTAACTTGACGTTATGATAGTTAAACCACAAAGGTAGTCTATCTATTTCGAGATTATATATACATAGATTACATATAAATATTCCTTTATGTTTTACTGTGCTTACATTGCTTCATGATATGTTGAAATCATAGATTTTATGAAATAATTGAAACGATAAGATATTCCCTGTGTAATGAGTGTTGTAAAAATTTACTCAGCTACGTTTGTATTGCGCAGCGATGGGGATCATTCAATTAACTCTAACTGTCAGAATGTTTACGACTGCAAGGGATAATATACAGTGATAGAGGTTGTAGTATATCTAACTCGAGAAGTGTCCGTTTGATTTTATCCAGCAACACGTGTTATGCACTGGAATAAAGTTGGTATGCCACGTGTACAGACTGATACATTTACTGCCAAATTCGTGGTATTTATGTTACAGCTTTATGTCGCTCTTGGTAATGCATGTGAGTGTGTGTGTGTGTGTGTGTGTGTGGTGTGTGTGTGTGTACATTAATATACATATATTCACTTCGGGTGTATAAACGCAGAATTGCTGTATTATAACAATTATTGGACTTCTTGGTATAAAACTTCCTTTAATATTTCGGCTTTGCCGTTTTCAAAAAGGTATAACATAAAAATAACAAAACAGCAAACAAAATTTACAAAAGTAAATAAATAAAAATTTACATAAATAAATAAACAGGAATTTTTGAACATGTGATTAACCTAAAGAGAAATATCATGAACAGAGAAAGAATTTAGTAAAATTTAGAAAAGAACTTAGAAAAAATTTATCATTTTATCTTTTATTCCGTCCAAAGTGTGCTTTTGATTTTAATATTAACTGATTTGCCTGTTCTAAATTTTCTAAGTTAATTTTGTTTCCATCTTCGGGTACTTTGCAAATACCTTTCAGTGAAGAAACATTTTTAAAAATTTTGTTGCTATATATATATAGCAACAAAATAATATATATATATATATGCTTACAATTAAAAACTTTTTTTAATTGTACAGTAATTTAATAAAAATAATATATATATATATATATATATATATATATATATATATTATATTTAATATATATTTAATAAAAATAATATATATATAATTTTTATTAAATTACTGTACAATTAAAAAAAGTTTTTAATTGTAAGCATATATATATATATATATATATATATATTGAAAACATATTACTTTTTAATGGCAACTAATAACTTAATAACTTACTAATAATCTTGTGACACCTAAAATTGAAGCTCCTACAAATGCTGTACTTTTGTAACAAACATTTTAATCGGCCAAGCCATTTGGTACCAGCAGCTAATAACGTAATTTCTTACACAACATTTATTAGTATAAAAACTACTGTATTACTCCTAATAACAACAAAATTACTCACTGAATACCGTTGTAAATCCTTTGTAAACTTTGTAAAGATTTTCAAATTGGTAGCTGTTGTTGTTCTAATAAAAAAGCCTATTTTGAAATTCCAAGATTCAAATTCAGTGAATTTAGTTTATTAATATATAACTCGTTATAATTTTATCTCAATTGGCACAAATACTGTTATGAACGGAAAGCATTTGCGATATCATTGTGGTAAGAGAGTAACTATTTTGACAAGAAAAAGATAAATTTAATTACTGTTTCTATCACAAACTTACTACCTTTTTTTCTTTGATAAAATGATAATTTATCAATATTATACTTGGTAGGTTTAGTGTTGTATATTATAATTACATTATTGTTTTATACTTTATAGGTGACAAACAACTGAATGGTATTTTCCACCCGAAATGTAAGTTATTGAGTGTTTTATTAGCATTTTTCATTACTTAACTTTAACTTTATAATAAATCATGTTTAATATAAAGTTGATGTTACATAAAAATTACACGTTGTCGTAGTTACATAAAAACAGTCAATCCGAGTTGGAATTTTTAACCATATGTTCTTGAAAAACTGAGTTAATATCTGGCCAATAATATTTACTGTGTTTAGCAAACAAAAATTTTTAGCCTTTGTGTAGTACTGATTTATAAGTGATTTTTATAAAACTGATCAATATAACTTTTAACTAATGATAGTACCTTAAACCCTGCTTGTATGTGTATTAAAGTATTGTGCATTGTAGATAATGCTCTAATAATTAACAGCTAATCGTGTCTAGACATTCACGATTTTGAACTGTTGTCCTTTAACGCTAGTACAACTGAATTCAACGTTATTTGAAATACGATATTCTTAATTTACTACATGTTCATAAAAGTTTAGCTAAAACATAACATAAATTTGAAAATATCGCTGATAGTTTTTTTTTCAAATTAACGAAAATACATCGTGTTCTATAGATAACACAGGACCTTAATAAAATAGTGTCCTTGCAGGTCTATCTATCCATCTCTCAATGTACCCGTCTCTCAAAACCCTTCATAGAAAGGACCTACGTACTTGAAATTGTGAACATAGTATCCTTATTGTTTAAGAAAGGATCGTATTGATTTTAGAGTCAAAAGGTCAAAGGACAGAAAGTCCGTCTGTCTGTCTGTCCGTCTGATCGCTTCCACGATAACTCGATAGAAAATTCATGCAGACTTGAATATTGCAATACAGTTTGCTCTCAGTCCAAGGGAGAACGCTTTTTGTTTTTTGTGAAAAAATGAAAGTCCGCCACATTTTTTGTCGTCTGTGAATACTCATTATATATATCCTGTTGGGTACTTCGGTGATATATGTATTATAAAAGTATATTTCTTATTATTGGTATTGTAAGTTTTTTTTTATAAAATTATCCATTCCAGATTATTTAAGTCAATGTATACTAGTACTAAGTGTAAAAATCTTCATCAATTTCCGCTCTAAGTATTCCAAAAGTGAATTTAATCATTATGTTCCATACAATTTCTTTGAGCAGATGATCAACGGTCTACCAATAGGGTGAAAACAGCTGGTTTAGACGTTTTGTACCGTACATATTTTATTTGTCGGTGATACATAATAGTTTAAACCAGAGCCAATAAACTTTTCCTTATATCAGTACATAACCTAGGTTTTTTGTGAAACCGATAGGAGAATTCATCCTAAGAAATAAATAAATTGTGAGCCACGTTTGATTTGGATGGATGGAAACGGGAGGGTTTCAAAAGGAGTTAAATGTATAAAATAATGATAATTTTGTCAGGTTATATTTTTATTTCTTGAAACTCTTAAAAAATATTAACACTGCCAAACTAAAAAATAAATATAAAACTTTTGAATATATTTAAAGCGATGAAACTAAGGAGCGTGTTCACAGTGTGTATACACTGAAGTTCAGACTTTCTAAGAGTCGTTATAAATATGGAATACATCTGTCCGCTTAGTGGACCTTCTTTCGCTTTGCCTTTGCTTGTTTCTTCATCCCCGTCTAGTACGTATATATCTCTGGAAAGTGTATATATTTAAGTATGGCTCAGATAGTGAAACTTTCTTTTATGGGCTTATTACTGTTCATGTGCTTAGCAGCTATAGCATATATGTAATCTTTGATTGTATTAATTACAATACACTTAACTCATAAAATACTGTAAATTAAGGAATATAGAAAGTGAGCTGTAGGTCTGCTATTTGTGTAGTGAGGTGTGAGGTAGCAAATATTTGCATGGTAACATTCAAATTTACTTGGCGCAGCACTAGTGTTGGACCTCAGAACCAATATCACTCATTTCATGACCTCATTACACCACACCGTATGAGTGATTTATCTCTTTTGTTAACTAGTACAGTAAAAGATACAATGCAAATTGGCTGTCGGATCCTAGACTATCAGTCCACAAGTTTATAATAATTACAGTGTAATATGATAGCCTATTATTACTATCATCAAACATCTACTTTCTTTTTTGAATTATTTTTATATTTTAAGAATTTTATATTTTAGAAATTATATTGAGGAATAAAGCTCGCCTAAATCCTTTAAATAGTATGTTAGTACCTTACAATAAAAACATACAAATTAAAAGTTACTCTTCAAAATATTGAGAAGAAACTGACCTGAAATTTTTTATGAAGCTTCTTGTTTATATAAGTAACATCTATTTCAGTGATTTTCAATGTCACTCCATAGGATTTAGCTGAGACGTAATAAATATGATTATATTATTAACCACTATGGCAAGGAAAAATGGTTAGGATAACTGAATCTGTAATGGAACTGAGTGCAAACCATACAACACCTTAACGTGTGAAATAGCCCCAAGAAATTAGTCCCCTAGAAAAAGTGAATTAATTAAAAAAGAAACTTCGTATCATTAAAATATATATTAATTGATAGTCGTTTAGAAAATAAAAGCTGTTTTTTTCTTTCCTAAAGACCAATGCAGTTTCTTTTGTGTAGACAACAAATGGTATTAGAAGATAGTTGATAGTTAGTGTTTTTATATGTTATCAATCAAGCCAATAGTAAAGAATTCAATGTCTGTATAATTTTTTTGCATTGTAAGTATAAAACATAACAAATGGAAAAATTAATATATTTTATAGTAGAACTTATTAATTTAACAGAGTAAATATTTGAGATAAGTTTTCGGGCGCAAGGAGAATGTGATTGCAACTCTTGTAATTATAATTACGTAATAGGCCACACCTTCATGTATAATAATTCGACTTTTTTGGCCTATCCTGGTGAAAGAGTGGTATCAGCCAAGCCGTGCAGCATGTGTGAGAAGAGAAAAACCACATCTGTAAGCGGTACAATCCATATATCATAATTTATAATTCTTTAATCACCCAAATCATTAACTGTCCTCTGGGCCGGATTTATTTTTAAATTTATCTGTCACCCACCACACCATTACTATAAAACAGTATTTGATGTATTGTTTGGATCACCAATACGCCAGGTAAAAGTTAAACAATTTATATTTTTATAAGAAGTACCAGTTTTGTATTATTTACAATTCAGAACATATAAAGCAAATTTATAATAATAATAATAATGTTGTCTTTATTTTCATCAAGCGTTTCTCAGTTACCTCCAGAAAAACTACTTTTCAGAACAACTATCTTAACATACAACATATACATTGAAAATTAAATACAAATAAATAAAGAAAATCTACACATTAAGAAAATTCTGCCTCATCTTATTCTTAAATGTAGCTATTGAACATTGTTTCACGTTTGGTGGGAGGTCTTTGTACAATTTCGGGCCGAAATAAGAGAAGCTCCTCCTTCCCAACTCCAGCCTTACTTTGGGAAAGTGAAGAAGATTCCCCTGGCGGGTTCTGCGCTGAGAGACCTCATCCCGAAATGAGAGCTTCTCACTAAGGTACTGAGGCTCCTGATTAACAAGATCCTTGTGGACCATGCAGCCCGTCATGACCCTGCAGACGGTCTCTACCAACATCATCCCAGCGGTATCTCTGTTAGGAGAGACATGCTCAAATCGTTTCAAATTAAAAATGAAACGGATTGAAGAGTTTTGCAACTTTTGAATGCGATGCATTTCTTCTCCAGAAATGCTATTTCCGTAGGCTGGGAAACAGTAGGCGAAAACGGACAGGACTAGTGACTGCATGATACGTAGTTTCGCAGACTCAGGCAGAAGATCTCTAAATCTGTAGAGTCCCCTCAGTCTACCGAGTGCTCGTTGACAGGCATGCGTGACATGGTCAGAGAACGTGAGGCCGCTGTCTACCACAACGCCAAGAGTCCTCGTACTATCAAATACAGCCAAACTCTGGCCAACGAGCCTCACCATCACTCCTCTTTCACTGAGGGACTGCACAATGTTGTGTGGCGCCGTATGCAACACAGTGCATTTGCCTATGTTTACTTTCAGCTCGGGAATATGTAGAATTTATATTATCCTTTTTCATTTTCATTTAATAGAGAGTGTTTTATAGGAATAATGTTAGCGAATATAAACTACAAACAAATAGTGTGATGCTGATACATAGTTAGTTTTTAAGAATTAATTTTCCAATGGAACAGTAAAGCCTTTATAGATTTATTACGAATTCCTATTTTATAACTAAGTTTCATATTTTTTACCTTTGTAAAAGCGTAACCTCATATTGGCGTCCCGTAACTATCTAGCTGAGGGTCCTTATAAAACATTTCTAGGTTATGATTTCTTAAATAAAAAATATAGACAGACGCTAAGCGAAGTGCAACCATACATATTGGTAAAGGATATTTTCCCCTTATTACATAAATGCCAATATTATTTTAGCGTTTTTGAACACTCTGTTCATATAATAACCGATTATAACAGAACAACCAAGCAATTACTTCGCTGAGCCGAATTGGAACTGAACAATAGGAAGCATTGTGATGGGTTGGGAGAGGAGAAGATAGAGCAAACATCGTCTTAATCAGGGATGTCTGCTGAATCCCACATCGGATAATACGTTCCACATTGCTTCTGTCATCATGTCATCCATACAGGAAATAATATAATCCAACTAATAATACCTTTGGCTGAGGAATGTTCTTCTCTGAGTGACAGTGTATTGTACTTTCTTTTATTGTATCGCACCGCATTATAAAGAAATGCAAATCCTTACAAAATATCTCAAAAATGTATGTTTTAATACATAAGTTAACAGTTATATGTTCAGAGAATATAGACATGACTTCCTAAATTATTGCAACTTAACGCTTATTATCTTTTGAAAAGACTTATACATTATGTGTATTATAATTCCCAGACATTTATTGAAATAGTTTGAGTATATATATTCTCATAATTACTTAATTTAAATGTACACAAACGTTTAAAAACACATTTTGTTGTAAATGGATGAGCGCTAGGAAAGCCTATCACTCGAGAAACTTTAAATCTGTCTGTTGGTATCAATGATACCTCGAGAACGCACAGACCTGCAAACTTAAAATTTTAAATGAAACTATTTTTACACAGGAAACAATTTTACGTTGATATCGTGGGTAAAATTAAAGGTAAAGTTAGTTGTGAGACAAACCGATTACATTCACGGCTTTTAAGACTGACTGTGTCATACATAGTAAACTAGCTATAGGATTACAATCACGCATACGACATTAGTGAAGCATGTAACGTTGTATGGCGTACTTCTAACTTTTTTATAATACCTTCGTATATGATAAGTAAGTATATATTTATATAAATATAAGTGAATGATTCATAATACCACTACGTCTGATTATCCAAATATAATCACTTTTTCGTCGCCATAAGCCTGCAACCCTTTATCTAAAAAGTAATTGGTTTCGATATTAGGAAGACAATCAGAAAGTACCAGTATATACATTTTAACTGCTTTCATCTAAAATCTAGTATTTTGAAGCTAGTGGTTCATCGCTGTTGAAAACAATAAAAACAATGCATAAGTACCAGAAACATTCGAGCACGAGTATAAGTACTGAAATGACACTTGAGTTTCATATTTCCTATTCCTAGAAAATATTTTAAAATGTGCTCAGGTATGATTCAGAAGGACTCGTGGAACAAGATTATTTTTTGTGTAACACGCTTTTAAGCAAATTATTCCTTCCGCAACGTTCATTACCTTGTACTGTTTAATATCACTCATCCGCGAACTAATAATGTCTGTTACAAAGCTTGTCAAACCACCGGTGTAACAGCGAGTAAATTTATGATTTAGGACACACGTCTAAATCGTGGTATATTGGAAACATGCTGTCTCAGCCCTTTCCAGTTTGATGCTTCATTAGACTTGTAACGCTGTAATAATTATCGTAGTGTGTTTTGAGATTTCCTCCTAAATTCATTTATTACCATATCTAAGAGTGCTTTATGGCATAACTGTTTTATTTGAATGTTATAAACATACATGAAATACCTCTATAACTGAAATGGTTAAAAAATAAAATAGTTAATATTTTTTCTTTTTTTTTAAATAAAAGTTCACAAAAAATTATATTAAAAATGTTTTACGGATCCAAAATCAACAAAAAACGCAACATAGCATTATTTTACCGTAATTTAATAATATCTGAAGACTATTTTACACTATAGTAGAGTTAAAGACCCGGTTTTAATAAAGTTTAATATTAAAGAAAAATATTACCTTTCATAATATATCTCCAAACAGTCTGTGATACGATTACGTAAGAATAGGTCGATTCACCTTACGATTCTTCCTTACGTATCTAGGCTTCTGGAATCTGCGGTCCAGAACAGTAGACAATTGTCTACATATAACAATAGATAATTTCCATTATAAAATTTCGCCACTGCAACTTTGAAACTTCTTCATTAGAAATATGAACCAAAACTTTGAATTTATGGGTAAATAATGGCAATTACACATAATTTAGCTATGGTAGGAAGGGTACCTAATTTGAATGTAGTGGTAATCTCCAGTTCACCTTCCTTTTAGTCGTAGATTTGAGTAACGGTAAGTAATGGTGAGTCATGTTATTAAATGGTACATCTATTTATATACCAAATTTACATTGTAAATCTTGTTAACTGATACTATGTCCAAATGTAATTATCAAAACAACTTTCCCTGTGTCCAAAGCTTTTAATTATCTTTAAATTGTGACCGCCTTTAATTTTAAAAAGTCAAAAAAATTCAACATTATTTACTTTGCAGTAGAAATTCCTGAGAGTCACTTTTCAAATCACGTTATTTAAGAGACAATAACTCTCTGGCAGAGAGCCACGAGAGACGAATCTGTTTCCACTATCTCCCCGTAATCCTCCTCATCTATTCATTTTAAAGTTTCCTAAGTTATGTCCAATAATGATACTAAGAACAGTATCCATAGTTATTTTATCATAGGAGAAGAGATTGGATTTACATATTATTATATTTCTTAAAGGATAGCACGGCAAAAACGATTTTAGTATATTTATAGGACCTTTCTTCAATAGAGATAAAAAGGAAGTGATGGCTAATTTCAGGCACAATTAAAGCTAAGATGCCCACTATAACAGTTAATCTGGAGATGAACGGCTTAAAGGAGACTCCAAACCATCACCAACGGTCTGGCAATTGGTCTGTTAAACGCACCTTGAATAATAAAACGTCAAGTAGCATCTTAGGTGGTAGTCATGTATGAGTAATCGAGCATTGTGACTAAGCCAAAGGTTGAGACCTCTTAAGAGTAGGTTTAAGGTAAATTATAAAAATACACTTTCTAAGAAAGAGAAAATTACATTAAATAACTGTATTAATTATGTATTGAGTCAAATTAGCTGACTGGGCTGAGTAAATTTCTTTAATAAATGAATGTTCCACTTTCAAGGATAGTTCAATACCTATTACTACAAAACATACGTTCAACATCTATTAACTTAATTTAAAACTATTAGGAAAAAATGTAATCTTTGACATCCGAGCAATTTAACATTAATAGATATGTAATATCCGGCGGTAATGTGAATCGAGCAAGTATTTTCGATTAAATTTGAAACAAAATAAGAAATGTAAAAATGTTTTGATGAGGAATGTAAAAATTTTGTATAACACCTTATTCCAACCTACATTAATTAGCCACTGTTTTTGTCTAGTTCTCAACAAAAATTATCACTCAGAGTCCACTTTAAGTTGAAGTCCTGGATAATTTTCTCGAGTAGATGTTTTGTTACATATTAAACATTTGACAAATAACATGTTGACACTAAAGCATGATGATCATTGGATGGATTTTGTAATGAAATGTCATTAAATTTGACACTATCCTTTTTCATTGCAGTAAGTACACTGAATTTATATAAGTACTTACATATACTGGAGAGTGGGTTTGACACAATTAAAAAATATAACTATATATTATTTGTATTTTTAAAACATTATAGAATAAAAAAATACTGATAGATCTAGAGCTGCTTTCCCGTAAATTTACAAGGAGTGGAAGATATAAAAATCATAAGCCTATAGATATATGGAATAAGACGGGTTTATCAAAAGTTTACAAGAAAATCAAGTTTTACATTTTATTCTACATTCTACAGTGTGCGGAATGTTACATTGCTACAAATAAACTGTACAATATGAATTATAATAAAGAAAGATTATCTAATTTTAAACTAAAATACTTAAAATATTAAATATCTACCCATTTATGGGTAAGCGGTTTATAACTGCGTTTTAACGAGTTCGTAATAATGTTGTAGTGTCTCTTGAATGTTTAAATCAAGTGGAGTGTAATAAGATCTCTAGCCAGTTTATGACATTACTTTCCTAGCTGTAGCTATATGAAAGATACCTAAACATTCTTAAAACTTTTAACTATTAGTATATGGAAAACAAGAATAAAAATATCCATAATACTATTCAGTTTAATGACAAATATATTATGTTAAACTTCATTATTGTAAATAAACTATGTTTGTATTATCTGTAAATAGATACAAAATTATTGTAAAACTTTGACTACTACATATTTAGGTGTGTATTAGTAAATTGTTAGTAAATTAGTAAATTGTTACTAATTTACAGTTTTCCAGTAACTTCAACAATGTACTTATTTGAGTAAGGTACAATTAATAAACTGTTGCTTCGCAAGATATTGAATTTAATAATGATTTTTTATTTCGTTTATTTTTGTTAAAGAAAAATCTTTTTTTAAGTAATTGTAAGGGTTTACATTTTTATTTCATACGGCAGAAGACGTAAAAGCTAAAAAAATAATAAATACAAATGTCGTAATATGCAAATTAAAGGAAAAAATATAGATATTTATAATTAAACCTCTAAAGACAGAAAGAATCCATTTCTTATTTCTTTCCTTAAAAAATAACCTCTAGATAGATTTGAGATAGAGGTGAAAACTTTAAAGCGCTCTCCTGTAAAATTTGTACTGTTGAGTTGTGTCGTCTTTCTTTTGAATGAGCGATGTATAGAAATATCTGTAATTCTATTTAGTTGAATCAAAATTAGGTTATTGTAAACTATTACCACATTGTGGGCGCTTCTTCTTATTGGGGTTTATTCATTAATTAGAAAAAATCCACGCAATAATAATTCATCTTTATTTTTGTAAGACATTTTGTTTTCAGTAAAAAACATTTTTATACCCATATACTGAATTTCTACTTAAATGAAAACACTTGTCACTACACAAATATAAAGAGATACATGATTTTAAACCATAAAAGTGCTCCAGGTATATACGTAAAAAGTAAAACAAATATTTAGTCATATCTGAAACTGTGACTGTGAATTTAAAAAAGGCTTAAGTTCATTATTTACTGACTTATTTATATTCTTCTGTATAAAAATTGTTTCATACCAACTAAACAAAAGTGTTACGAATGGCTTACTAGCTGTAACTTAGCCCGATAAAATAAGGCATTCTTTGACTTTAGCTATATTCATAAGTAACTGCTAATATGTCTCCACATACATATTAACACAAATAAATAATACAATATATACATATATATACACAATACAAACAATATATATTTTAACGTATTATTTAAATAACAAATTAAAAAAAAAAAAATTTATAGAAGTTTTGATATATACTGAAGAGACAATAACAGTTTACGTATAAATGCTTTGTTGTACTGTTTCGCAGTGTAGACTCAGAAATGAGTATTTTACGTTCCTTTTGATCATTGAAAGGAAATGTGCCGGAATCCCACAATCCATGGAAAATAGAAGGTTCCTTTATTTTGATGATACATTTTAGGCCAGGACATGGAACTCTGTCCCAATTAGAGTGGCATATAGTCGCTGATTCTGATGTTTGAAGCTGGTAGAGTGGTGACATATAGAATTACCCGTACAGAATTGTTGATTGCCCTGATTAGATAAAGTTCATTAATTAGCGTTGCATTGTATGGCACCACAGTCCTCAAACAATTGTCATTGCGTTTCTCACAACGCAGAATTCCAGAGCACTGAAATACAATTTGTTTAATTGTAATGAAAATACTTATTAGGAGAACATTGAAGGCGCGACGTGCAATCTTAGAACTATGAACTTTCACTGTCTCAAAATTGGTCGATACATTTTGTACATTGTTAAAAGTATTTTTGTTACATTATTGATATATCTAAAGTTTTTAATGTTGTTGTATTAAAATTCATAAATATAAACTTTTGCGATACTCCACACCATGTCACGTAACAGGCTTCACTGATTTTGCATGCAAAAGATCAAGTCTGTAGCTCGTGTAATTCTTAAGGTCCCGAGTACAGGTAACCAATCACACAACAATGCTAAAAATAAATACTTTTTCCATCCCCCTTAAAAAAGAAGAGAAATTCTGAGAACATACTGAGTTAGAGGCTTCAGTGACTCTCAGTCAAAAACTAAGAATAAACATTCACCATTATATAGTAAATTGAACTTAAAAAACTAATATAAAAATGGTTTCTCTAATCCAATTGTTTGTTATTGTTTGTAACGTATACTAGATATGTCACAAGTGACCGGAGGAATTTTCGCATTCCTTATAAAGCATAATCTCTATTCTGAATAGCAAAGTCTGTATTTTATTTACCTCAATTTGTGTTGAATCACAATCCTCACTTTCATTTTTATTCTAATTATACTTCATAGCACATTTAAAATAAACATGTCCGTGTCTGAGGCTTCCTTAAAAACGGTGTTTTCCTTAAATACACGTGTATAAATTAGCAAAGTACAATTATATAATGCAAAATACCTTCCAAACTCTAATCACAAGTTAGCTGCAGAAAACACGTTAAACTACGAGTAAAGTTTATTGGTTGAACTTCGTATTGGAGATCTTCCAGGAAAGTAAATATGTAATATTGGCATATGCTTAGACTGAAGTGTAGCCACGGGGAATATCGTTCCTCGTTCATTACTTTTTACACGTTCAGAATGTTTTGACCTAATATTTTTAGTGTAAAGTAGCAAATGAATACAAAATCACTTAGGTGTATTAAAAATATTTGCAAACTTATCTGTGTTATATTTTTCAATAAATTTGAATTCCATAAAAAGTTGTTTTTTAATTTTTCATTCTTACTACTCTTTTCATATTGACGTAAATATATAAGATTTTAGCCTTCTGGGGAGAATATTTGTATAGGCAATTTTAGGACAAAGTCAACTTTGAATGTATATTCATTACAAACCAATTACATTAAAAGCTCCAATGGTTGGAGATTACTGAAAGCAGTTTTTTTCGTAATACGTATTTTAAGTTATATTAAAATCATATATATTTTACTCTTAATTACTCCATACAGTAATATGGCAGAGTCAAGAAATACAGATGATATGTATTTAAATATTAATCTTTCATCAATAAATCCTGATAAAGTATGTAAGATTATTTCTAAGTTTTATCAGGGCCAAAACATAAAGCTATAGTTCTCATATAACCCCAGATTTCTTTCAATTGTGATACTATTACAACTCGCTTGCTGTTACTAAGTCATTGTTATAACACTTTTACTACCTTTTTGGCACCTTTTTGGGACTAGTATGACTTTTGACAGCGAATGTGTATTTAAATAATAGTAAACTTATTGCATGTTACGTCTACCTTTTGAGTACCAAGAAAAGTAATGATTAATGCTGGCACACATACTACCTACCATTGTAAAGTGTATTTAAAACATGAATTTGATCGTAATTCAGGCTCTATGTTGAATAAAGACACTGACACGGAGATGCATAAAAATATAAACATTAAACAAACATGCCCCGCTGATTCATAAATGTGTATATTTAACTATTGTTCAACCTGTTTCAGCTGTTCTAATAACAATTCCCTTGAAACTTTGTTTAACGGTTATGGACAATAATTACGGAATTATTAATAAAGTATAAAATTAGCAACCGATCATAAAACTTTGTTTTGAAAGCTTAGCAGTACTTCTAAGTGGTTTTTTAAGTCAGCTAGCAGTGTTAAAAATACAATAAATATCTGTTAGAATATAGCGAAAAGAGTACCAGTTTTTATAACATTGGTAGTATAAGAATTCCCAATATCTATATTTTGTCCACTGCCTGTAATCAGATTATAATACGACTTTACATTTATTAAGTAAATAAATTAAACAATTTAGAAGTGAAATGTTTACATGAAATGATATTTTATATCCGCCCGTTAGACAAACGAGCAATTATTGCAGTCTACTTAGTCTATTATTAAAGTTCACCCCAAATGATTCCATATATGAATATGCACTATTATAAAATTCATTCTTGTTAAACAAAAATGAATCGAAATGTTGACAATAAAGACGAACGTGCACAGCATAAATATTTCAAACACATCACAGATACGTATATATAAATAAAACCGATAAACAAAGAATCATATAGCCAACAATTTCATGTTCCTCAAAGTCATTTGAAAACTTCGAAAATACTGCGAAATAAATTAGAATATTCATAATTTTTAGCCATACCTTCTTTTATTATGAAAATAAAAAAATTAAGGACAATCTATGAGACAGTTCGGTATGGACTAAACCAAGTTTTTTCTTATAGTAAAAGCTACATGGCAGCTTATAGAACACGTTTATTATACGGCTTTTTTATGTGGCGGCTTGTTTTAGGTACACATTGTGAAGTACATTATGCGCTGCCATTTTTGACTGGATCGTCGTATTCTGATGCGGTAGGCGGCGTTTCACTCTACTAACCAATGTGTTTTCACTGACTTTTTTTAATTAGCAAATTATGTCATAAATTTATAACACAATAAATAAAACTAAAAAACATTGGTATTTATTACACGCTCTGAGTCAGATAAAAATGTAGACCCTGAGGGATCTCTCCAAAGAGAAAAACAATCGCGGCTGTTGTTAGAGAGCAGATAACAAGATCTGTATCTGTAGAAATGTAGAACTTGAGAGGACACCTTAAGGAAAAAAGGTACTGTGGCTTTGGCAAAAGGGCACTTTAACGCATTCCGTAAACATACACGTGATCAGGATAGGACATGAGTTACACGGAATTTCGGGCTTAATAATTTGTAACAGATTTGTATTTAGAAACTTATAATTTTGTTTATGATATTTTATTTGATTACAGTCCATGGTACATTTATTTACATTTAATTTAAATGTTTAAGATAATTAATGTTGAATAAAGAATGATAGTCCTTGGCTACTATATTAGGTTTATATTAATTAATTACAGTTTAAAATTAGTTCCTTCTGTAATCAATAAAGCTGTCATGGAATTCATGAACTCATCAGGGAATGATAATTATTTAATTCTATCACGATGGCAGTGATGAGCTTAATTTTCTGGCATTATGAAAAATTATCCGACTTCTCATAAGAATGCTACAGAATCTAATATAATATTTGTTCCCTATGTGTTCCTTTTTTAGATGTTTTCATTTTTCACCCATAGCTTGTTTATTACATTTATTTTACACGTACGTTAAGGACTTTTCTTATGTTTAAACCACGATTGATGCCTATAACACCTCTGGAAAAAGGGCCATTATGAGCTCGCATTATATAGTGGTTATTTTTGTGCAGATTTACTTAAAAAAGACAAAATTAACAGTACAAAAATCATATCTTACCCATAGGAGATGCTTGATTAATTTTATATAACATTTGGTAACATTGACGTATTAGTTATCAATAAATCTAATAAGGGGAAAAATGTTGCTTCAAATCAGAGTTTTCTTAATAAACCACCAAAAATACATTTATGAATAATTGAACTTATTGATACTGATTAAAGTTTTATTTGTTCATGCATAAAAGTGTGAAAAATAATCACACAATTTAACCAACAAATAGAAATTATGACATTCTAAAATAATACCAGAAGTGATACAATACGGAACAGGTAGAATGGAAATGGAATCATTTTGTGTAGTATTTTGAGGGCACAGCTAGGATTTGAAACTGTACTATCTCTAACTGATCTAAGTTCAACATCTTAGACCACTAGACCTTCGGATCTCACACGATCGGCTCAAGGAGTTGGTCTAAATTAAACCAGCAAGAGCCTAGCCTATTTTTTTGGACTACTGCTCCGTTTTGTTATAGAATATCTTACTGATGGGTTTACGCTATTATAAGTGTATGAATGACTACAATTTGCATGTTAGGTAATGTCTCGAACTTTGTCTGGATAGGAAAGCGTTGTTAATTTCGTTTTAACATGTGGATATACGACTAATATTACTTTATCCTTATCGTGATTCTCAATATGGATTAAAATAATTCACGCAGTTTCATTAAAATATTAATATAAAATGGAGCTTACAATATTTATTCAAAAAGGTTTCTAAATTTCCCTATGATTGTGCATCATGAAAAGAATCAATTACTGGACTATTCCATTAAGTTTCAATATTTTTGCTAAATGGCCATACTTATATTATTACATTTTGAATAGTTATTAAAAAAACTTTTTTTAATTAGTCAAACGATCATATCAAAAATATTTTTGTACTAATAAGCCTCATAACAAGAATTTTATAAAAATAACCATTTATCACTAACCAAATGTTATAGGCATCTTATTTAGTAAAAACTAAAAACATATGTAAATCCAAATATAGTTTAAACAGCTACATTACTAAAGTATTGCATAACCTGAACAACCCTGTGTAAATTTTTCAAATATATGCTATAACGTTGAAACATTAATGTATTATGTTACATGAATGTAAAGGACCATCTCACTTGACAACTTATAATAAGAGTTATGTGTAATGGAGACCAGGAAATAATGATCTCTAAGGTATACTGCAGCTATAAATCTGTTTTCTGTAACCAATGTCAGGTTTCAGTTTACAGTCGGTCTGCATCAGTTTTACTGGTTTTACTGCTTCCTGTTATTTTAAAAGAAACGACGTTTATATCAGCAATAAATGATTCGTTTTACTTAATTACACTATAAAATTCTGTACATTATTGCATAAAACACTATATATATATATATATATATATATATATATATATATATATAATATATATATATATATATATATATATATATATATTTAATAAATGTATCACCAACTGAGCATCAAGATGATTTCAATAATTGATGCTAAAGCTAAGTTGGTGATACATATACCGTAGTTTTGAGAAATGCGTTAGTGGCCGGATATAACATATCTTTAATTTGATAATTACAGTTTAATAGTTTTCCTTGCTACTTGCATAAATTATTAAATAAACTATAGCTATATCTAGACTACGTGTACTAGAATAACGAGAATTTGAACTAAGTTAACTAAGCTTTTTATGCATCTTCAGAGAATGAGTTTTATTGATTCACCAGTATAGTTGTAAATTTATTTACTCAATTTTCAAGAATAATTTTAGATAGATTTGAGTCAAAAAGTATTTTAATTTAAAATTAAAAAATAAATCTTTTGATCACTTGATTGATATAAATAGAAAGTTTGTAGGTATTATTATTCTTGTTTATTCGGTATAGGCTTTAATTTGGTATTTGAAAATGATTTTATTTATTTAATCTTTACAAATAACAAGTAAGCGGATTCTAACAATGTTTGGAAAATACAATTGGCCGCCGTGTTGTTAGATTCAACCTTTTTAGCTCAGGGTTGTGGCCTTGCGTTCAATAATGAATATTTGAATAATTAATAATTTAATTTACAATAAGACCTGCACTTGGCTGTCGCGTGATAGTTGTCATGTGTTTTTGGTTTATTATTTGTTTTGAGACACATGTATTTTGATATATTTTATCTATATATGAAATTTTTTAGGATTCTTGAAACATCAAAATACCACACAAAATTTGTGTATAGGCCTACAACAAAACTACACCGAATGGTGGGCGTAAATGTTACATTCTGTTGCTAACTTACAAAAATATTTGTATAGTGCCAAAAGTTTGCTATCAAATTTAATTGGAGGGAATATATTGTTTTTGAATATTAAGACGATGTAATAATCTTGAAATTATGCAAAAATATGATCAAAAGTAAGTGATGATTTTCTGAAAGTACATTAAATCTTGCACTCATGTGTGGTAATTGAACCTTACATACAGCAGGTGAAATGTTATAAATTTACTTTATAGTGATATTCTCCAGATCATCCTAAATATATCACTCAAGCTTTCAGGGATACGTAATTCTTTATTTATTGAGGAGTAAATGTATGGAATACACTGCATTGCTCAATAAATATAAAAATGTTTTAACTTATATATTAGTTACAATAATATATAATAATAATAGTTACAATAAGAATAATTCACTAAAACGAAATAATAGTACATATTTCGTAGAAAATAGTTATTGCTACAGTGATATTTATTCTGATTAATATCACAGTTATCGAGAATGTGATCTAGTTTCAGTGCTGTTATAGCTACTTTTATATATTTACTCATACTCTTGTTAATTATTTTAGATTTTCATACCCTAGTAATACGAGTTACATTCATTATGAACTAGTTAAATTAATAATATTGTATACTTAGGTAATCTCGTATTATATAAATATTGTATTATATAAAATATTGGTTCCCCGTTGTCAGTAATGAAATAGTTTACGTTTACTACAATTTCCGGTAAAATGTTTTTAACTAAAGTTAATTTCAATGTTTCAATGTTTTGTGGACTAGTAATGATCACCTACTCTACAACGTTACTGACATATAAAACATGGAGACTTTAAAATCCAATTTTGTCAAACAAGGAACATATTAACAAACTCAAAACTCCACATACCTTCCAATATTGAGCTATTAGTATATTTTATATCAGATCTTTTTATTTGCTACATTTATATCAACAACAGTTTTTAAACATCTCATTTCCCTAAGGAACTTATTTTTTAATTAATGGGACTCATTCTCTCACGCACAGGTGCTAGGCACCTATGTGAGGAAATATTTCCACAAACATTAGAGGAGTCTATATGTAAGTATTTAATTTTTTACAATGTTATATTTTGATTTTAATTCCTAAAGTAATGTTATATTATGAATGTAAAATTATGCTCCTACGACTACTAAATGTTTGTGTCATATTGGTAAAAAAGTTGTTTTTGATTTTTTTTATATCAAAATGTGTTTTATATGAATTGATACACCACATGCACTGGATTGTGTGAATTTAACTTTTGTTAAAATTATTATTATTCTTGTTTTAGATAGGTACATTACATTTTTCACCTCTTAACCTCCTCAATCCTGGAAAAGTGTTGTTCTTTTTATTTAATTGTTTGTATGTAACTTTAAAATTTAATGAAATATTTATTATAACATTTAGTTAGAATAAGGAGAAATGGAGAGTAATGAAAAATACTTTGATTCAATTACTTGTACTGCTTTATGTCTCCTATACAGGAGATAATTCGATCGAAACCACTTAAGAGTACATAAACAGTAAGGAAAATAAAACTCTTATTTAGAAAATACTGTTTATTATAATATATAATTTGTTACTGAAAATTTCCTTAAATGGACTTGAATTATATTTCAACCAAACAATATGAAAGGTGTCAATAATAAGTCTATAATATATACTATATGATAAATTATAGGTTCCTTGATAAATAAAATAACTGTAAATCACACGATTTATCTTAACGTTCTTAAATAAACTAAAACAGATTTAATTTCTTTCTCTCAAAAAATACATTTCGGGAAAAAATTAAATAGTCACAGCTCGTTATAAAGTAAACCTTGCATGTTCAGCACCTTATTCTTGCTGTGTTTGCTGAACGATCTGGCATTTCTGGCAAGTGTAAAGTATACTTGGCCAGTAGTGTATATGGCGGATGGCTTACTGTTTTTGTCTTCTGAGGAGGAGACAGAGAAAATTCTGAGTTGAGTTCGTCTTTATCTGACTTTCCTTGGGTACCGTATGTGATTTATTGAGTATATTCTTCCCTGAACTGCGTCAAGTCCAATATGTCTTCTCCGTGTGTTTTAAATTAATTTTTGATTTTGAATCTCTCCTCTATTTAACCCATCCAATCAATTTTGAATCTCCTGGTTGGGACATCTTCGTCATTTTCATAATCATGTCTTCAGTAGGCTCCTTATTTAGCTCAAAAGTAGGATCATTGTCCAAATCGTCTTCGTCATCAAAAGCATATATATCGCTGACGTTTTAACGAAGAAAATTGTCCACGATGTCTTAAAATTGCTGGGAATATGTAAAAAAATAGAATACTGGGTTAAGAGGTTATAAAAAATGAGGTTGTTTTCCAGTTAAAAATACAGTAAGCATGTACAACATTTTTATTTCTCATTTTTATGCTAAGGATAAGAGAACAAAATAAAACATTACTTTTCAATCGTTATTTAATATTTATTAACCGTACAATAGTGTCTTTTAATTTTAATTTGTAATTATTTCTTGGTAATAACAAGGTAATATGTCTTATTACAAAAACAATCCAATTTTATAATTTCTGTTATGTATTAGAGTATAATAGAAGTTGTGTTCTAGTTTTGGATCTATTATCTTAAAACAATATAAGATTTACTTAAAGCACATAATATTTTAATACTTAATCTATTAAAAAAGTTATTCACTCTTATTACTAAATCTCGCATTTAGTATGAGCACACGTCTTTAAATTAACCATGAAAACCTTGCCTTTTGTCTTGTACACTCTTTTTTATTTCTATTGTTTTAGTTTTACGGGTTGAGTGAGAAACAAAGCGAGTAGAGTTTGAGAGAAGTTTCTAGTAGTAGGGTGAAGTTGGTTGTATCAAAGTAGTTTTATAGAAGTTTCGTGTTTTATTCCGTAAACTTTAATTTCTTTAACTAATCACATCTCTGTGTTAGCCTACAAAACGTAGTTTATTATAAAATTATTTTAAATATGTTCAAGAAATGAAATGAAATGAAATGAAATGAAAAATGACTTTATTAGAGGCGAAGTTAGGACCATAAAGTCCTCTCTACCACTTAACTTCAACTTAAGAAAAGGTATATTTACATATTTTTACGTGGTTAAATATAAATATGTTTCAAATTTGATACGGAAATATATTTTCAATTTAATCAAAATTAATGATAAGGCGGTAGTCGTGGAAGTGAAGAGCAGGATTGAGCATTTCCGTGCTGCAGATCTACTCTCAGTGTTGTCTTTGTGTTCGCGGAGTTTCAGCGGAGTTCAGAGATTCTGTCACCAATATATTTGGTGGTAAGACGGCTTGCAGGAATCCCACTTCAAAAGGAATGCCAGAATTTGTTCCCAAATGTCTGATGAAAATTTAAATATCCACAGGACCTAACTTACTCCGTTCTGACAGAATAATCCAGCTGCGTATCCTGATAGTTTTGATGTGTAGTTCCATGAACACCATCGAACTTGTTTCAGTTCATTGTGGTTTTTAGAGAGTTCTATATAAGCCATTTGAATTTGTAATAGGTTTTCACATCTCCGTGTTAGCCTACAAAACAAAAAAGGTATATTTACATATTTTTGTATAATTAAATGTAACATATGACTAGACTATATTATTTGATGTGAAAATAAATGTTTAATTTAATTTCACTTAGAAATGAGTGGTCTATATAAATAGGTTGTCGTCTTTATAAATTTTTCCTCAGGAAAACTCATAGCTGTATTGGGTAGAAAAGGCAGGATTCTATAGTCATGTTATTTAGACACTTTTTGTGTGTAGAGGCTTGGTCCTCGTTGGAAGAGGGTATAAAAGATTATTTTCTCATCAAAGTCAGTATATACAGATATGTCCTAAACCCCTCTTGAGATTTCCTATCAAAGAGGCATTCCTCCACTGGTAGTGACAAAATCAATGATAAGGCGGCAGTCGTGGAAGTGAAGAACAGGATTGAGCCTTTCCGTGCTGCAGATCTACTCTCATTGTTGTCTTTGTGTTCGCGGAGTTCAGCGGAGTTCAGAGATTCTGTCACCAATATATTAAGGTAAGGCTGCCTAATTGCAGGGATCCCACTTTGAAAGGCATGCCAGACATTGTTCCCAAATGTCTGATGCAAACCTAAATGTTTATAGAATCAAACTTACCCCGTTCTGACAGAATAGCTGCTTACCCTGATAGTTTTTATATTTTGATCATGAACACCATCGAAATTGTTTCAGCTCATTACGTTTTTTAGAGAGTTTCCATCTACGCCATTTCAATTTTTAAGAAGTCTTACACACTTTTATTTTATACATTTTTAAAGTTAAAAGTTACAAACCTTTTCTCAAATTCTGATCGATACATCCAGGAAACGGATACATAAAACATGTTATCCATTAATTTGGTCTTCTTGCTTTTTAACACCTGATGAAGAAGTTAGGTTTAATAACCCGAAACGTAGTGTCCTATATTTGAAACGTAATAAGACGTCAAATGTCCAAGATTATTTTATCCGTTAAAGCCATACGCCTAAATAAAAAATCAGTTTACAAAGAATTTAGAATTGCATAGAAAGGTTCTCTGTGAACGTCTCCAAATACGTCATCATTGCCCACCAGTAACAGAAGTAAATGTAGTACAATTTCTATCATTTCCGCCAGACTGTCAAATATTGGTGCAAGCAGATGTTCTACACAACCCGTCATCGAAGAACAATCATGGCTTCCTTTCTCATCAGATATCTCAATGTTGTCTTGAATATATGGTAGCCTTCGTATCTGTTGTACTGCAATTTTACTACGAAAATAGCAGCTATGGATTAACGATTTATATATTTTCTAGCTACAAATGACATATGACACTTAATAAATAGTTTATTTATTGTAGCAGATTTATAGTAATATTATAAATGGGTAAACTATACACGGTATACTATTACTGAAAAATTGGAACTAAATAATTCATAGCTAATAAAAATAATAACAGCAATATTAATATTTAGCTCAACAATATATTTAAAAATTTTGTTCAATTTTAGAATAAATGAAACGAGCAACATTCCCGTTCCTCGAAAAATTTTAAAATGTAAGATGAATAAAATTTGAGATATTAAATTAAAATTAGTACAGTATTTAAAATTTTGAATATTAAGTGGAACAATGGCTTTCTCCAAACGAATACCACATTAATTTTACTTTACACCTTAAACATAGATCTCGATGCTTGAAAAGACTGTCTTTGGCCTTACACTTATTAAATATAAGATCTACTTCGCTAGTGTTACAAAAGATTAACATAACATAACCCCTTGGCAACTTTTTGGGTGTAACTAATTTTGGAATAGAATAGAAAGTAGAACTAGAACTGTATCATAACTGTATTAAAATAGATAGGTTATTAGAATTAAATCATTATATCCCCAGTGCAATGTTTATGAACACCACGCACCTTTATCCTCTCAGGTTTGATAAAAAAAACACTATTACTATTAATTACTATTACCTCAAAATAGCACTTTTAGGGGAAAATGGATGTTTGAAATTTTGTAAAATAAAAGTTATAGGGCGTGTTACATTATATTCAAACAATCTTTAACCCAGATTATTTTTAGCACAAGTAATTTGACACAAAACAAGTTTTAACATGCTCAAAAATAAAACTTATAGGTGATGGAAGATGGATTAAAAAAATTTAAGTTAAACATAGGGTGGAATTTCCCCATTTTGAAATTCCACTAGACATCCTAAGCCAGACTATTCGTAGCAAAAAAATATAATTAAGTACATTTAACAGCATCTACAGGGAGGTTCCAATAAATGTTAAAAACAATTTTCACGTTTCATTGTATTTTACCACTTTCCTACTCGTGGACAAACAATATAGTTCTAAGACTAGTAATAAAATCAAATTTATGGAGAAAGGCAAGTTTCATCCCCATTTCCTGTATATTAAAATCTCATTTAAATAAACACTATTAAACGGCAAACTGTGCTGAATTGCACACAAATTTTACGTAAATATAAATACGCTATTTGTAAATGTCTGTTATTATTTTAAATAATTTAAAAGTCTTTGTTATTTTTATATTATGTTTAAAACAGGACTTCACTTGTTTTAATGTTTATTGTTGCTAATATGAGATTAACCCTAACACAATTGAGTGTTGTCAACAAATTTCTATAATGAATTTCTCGTCAAATGGACAAAATTTTTGTCTATAGACGTTGCTTTATCGTGTGTGGAGGATAAAAGAACTAAATTTTTTTATACTAAATAGTCAAATGAATGACGTTTAATGTGTGTGTTAAAAGTGTATAAATGCAGATTGAGCATTAATGTTCTGTAGATTATCCAAACTACCGGTATTGATTTCTATGTAAAAAATGATTTATGAGATCCACCGTTGAGAAGTTGTAAAATCACTCTGGTTTAGAAAGGGTTAGAACCAATAGAAGACATTTTATATAACATAGTACATCCTTTTAGGCCACGATTTCACTACCGTTCCAAAAAATGTTAAATAATATCACCTTTTTCTTGGTTATATATTGGTTTCATATTGAAAAGGCATCACATTTTCAGAAGATCATAAGTTTATCCAGGAACTTATTTGTTAGGATTTATAACACAAATAGAAGAGTTCTTTTTACATATGACCGCGTTGCTACTAATAGGCGCAGCAGAGGTTTCATCCAAAATTTAAATTTCATCCATATCTCATTTCGTTATCTTAAGCCTTCTAAACACTATTCTACTTAGTTCGTCGTTACACTCGACTCGGTCGGATGGCAGAGTTGGGGTTTGATATTGTGTAGTGACGGGCGAACAGTACTACACCGAGTTGGTTTACCATCTCGGACGTAAACATACGTCAACCATAGTGCAACAGACGGTGTGATCTTAACTTTGGGTACCAAACTACAGCAGATGCTACAACAGTAGCCTTGCACCTTATCGTACATTGTATTTTCAGTAGTTGCAAGTACTTGGCTGTTTTGTGTACAGCTCATTAAGTAGAGTTAAGTCCGCCAGTGATGAAACGCAGCAAGATATTAGTAAGTCTAATCAAAAGAAGAAAAGAAAGGTTATATAATGTCTGTTCAATGCTGATTAATAAATGTACTCTGTGCTTACAAGAAATTTTATTACAACACTCAGAAATGCTTTCTGTTTATGGGATGTAATTTAAAAGGATTACCACAATAAACTAAACAAAAATTGCCCAAGCGTGTAGTGCTCAAATTCCCGGAAGCAAATTATATCTCAGGCAACTTTGGGTTTCACAAAAACAGTTATATATATATATATATATATATATATATATATATATATATATACATATATATATATATATATATATATATATATATATATATATATATATTTAATATAACATGCTAAAATGATTTCAGAAATTTGGAGAAGAAAAGTGATGAAAGAGATCTGCTTAAAAATACTGAGTATGTATACTATAAACGTGCATTATAAATATATATTATTATATAAATGTTTGAAATTTACAAAATCTTTTGTTTTGTACACTCTTTCTTGTTTCTGTTGTTTTGGTTTTACGGGTTGGGTGAGAAACAAAGCGAGTAGAGTTTGAGAGTAGTTTCTAGTAGTAGGGTGAAGTTGGTTGTATCAAAGTAGTTTTTATAGAAGTTTCGTGCTTTATTCCGTAAACTTTAATTTCTTTAACTAATCACGTCTCCGTGTTAGCCTAAAAAAACGTAATACATCATAACATTGTCTTAAATATATTCATGATATTAAATATATTTACTTAATTTTGTGTGATTAAATGTAAAATATGTTTAGACTATATTATTTGATGTGAAAATACATGTTTGATTTAATTTAATTTAACTTAGACATGAGTGGTCTATATAAATAGGTTGTGGTCTGTATATATTTTCCTCAGGAACACTCATAGCTCTATTGACCAGAAAAAGAAGAATTCTATAATCATGTTATTAACAAGAATTGGTGTATAAATGCTTGGGTTCTCGTTGTCTCGTTGGAAGAGGGTAGAAAAACATTATGTTCTCATCAAGAAACTTCAACTGGCTGAATATTTTGATTGCTCATTTAGTTTTCTAGAGTCTGTATGTACATATGTGTCCTAAACTCCTCTTGAGATTTCCTATGAAAAAGGCATTCCTCCACTGCTGGTGACAGTATCTATGATATCGCGTCAGTCATGGAAGTTATGAACATTATAAAGTCTTTCCGTGCTGTAGATCTACTCTCATTGTTGTCTTTGTGTTCGCGGAGTTCAGCAGAGTTCAGTCTCTGTCACCGATATATTTTAGTAGTAAGGTTACTTAATTGCAGGAATCCCACTTCAAAAGGCATGCCTGACATTGTTCTCAAATGTCTGATGAAAACTTAAATGTCCGCAGGAACAAACTTACCTTCTTCTGAAAGAATTAACTATCTTGATAGTTTTGATATTAATTTAGTTGTAATTGAACTATTGAATTTGTTTCAGGTCATTACGGTTTTAATACATTACTATCTACGGCATTTGAATTTTAATACGTTTTACACACTTTTAATTCATACCTCTTAAAGTTAAAAAGTACAAAACCTATCTCAAATTCTGATTAATCCATACAGGAAAGGGGTACATAAAACGTTGTTATCCATTACTTTGGTCTTCAGGCTTGTTGACACCTGATGAAGAAGTTAGGTTTAATAACCCGAAACTTAGTGTCCTATATTTAAAATGTAATAAGACGTCATATGAACAAGATTCTATTATCCGTTAAACCCATACGTTGTAAATAAAAAAATAAAAAAAAACAGTTAACAAAGACTTTAAAATGTATAGAGATGTTCTCTGTGAAACTTCTTCCATTACGTCAACATTGCCCGCAAGTATCAGAAGTAAACGTAGTACATCTTCTATCATTTCCGCTAGACTGTCAAATATTGGTGCAAGCAGATGTCCAAAACAACCAGTCATCGAAGATCAATCATGGCTTCCTTTCTCATCATATGTTTCAAATGCTGTCTTCAATACAGTATATGGTAGCCTTTCAGAATTTGTACCTGATGTACTCCAATTTTAATAGGAAAATAGCAGCAATAGAATAATGAATATCTACATTTTCTAGCCATAAATGACACATGAACAAACACTCAATAAATTGGTTATTTATTGTAGAAGACTTTAAAATAGTATTATAACAGTAAACTATATTTGGAAAATCTTCCAGAAAATTCAAACTAAACAATGCATAGCTAATAATAGTAGTTTTAGCTCAACAAGTAAAACATTTCATCTTTAATTTCAGCCATAAAGTTATATTTAAAAATATTGTTAAATTTAATAATGAATTAAACAAGCATTCCCGCGCCCTGGAAACCCAAAAAGTAAATTTTTAAGTGGTAAATAAAATTAATAAAATATTTTAAATTTTGAATGTTGACGGGAAACATGGCTTAGCTTTATCCAAACGAATACCGTAATAATTCTGTACTATACATTACCTAGATCCTTTTAGATCCTTTACGTGGTCTTACACGTATTCCAAATAAAATCTACTGCGCTAGTGTTACAAAAGACTAACAAAACCTAACCCTGTGTCAAATGTTAACTAATTTTAGAATGGAATAGAAAGTACACCTAGAAATGGATCATAAATATATTAAAATAGATATAGATTTTTAAAATTATATTAATAAGGACCAAGTGCAATATATATGAACACCTCGCACCAACTTTTTTAATCTCAGTTTTGACCCAAATGAACACTATTACATAGCCCAAAAAAGCACTTTGGGGAGAATGGGGCTGTTTAGCATTTTTTGAAATTAAAGCTAAACATAGGGAGTGTTACATTTCATTTTAACCCATAAAGGACTGGAATTATTTTCTGTGGAATTTGAAATTATTTTGTATTTAAAAAACCCTTTTCTATAAGCTTTTTTGTTATTGGAAAATTATTGATTTTATTCTAGTGATGTATCTATATCGAAAATTTGTGTGTGACCATATGGTCACAGTAGGCTTTTAAGATACCTTTTCCGAATAAATAAACAACCAATCGCATTATATGAAACTTTACTTTATTATTTACTTTAAAACCATTAAACTATTAAGTAAAGTAAAATCAGATTATTATAAAGTTTTTGTAGACTCCAGAGTGACATATATAGTAGCCTACTGCAGTTTGTGATAGTTCTCGAAACATTTTACACACAGGCCGACGTCACATTTTTTGCAAGCTGTTCTTCCTACAGAACTGCACAATCTATTTGCGCACCTCCTGCGCTTTTCTGTTGGTATTACATAGTGATGTAGACCATCGTAGCGTAGACTATTTTTATTTTTTGCAACGAAGACCTTTCTTGAAGTACTTGGGCCGGGAAGAGCTGGAGGAGTCTTGTACCTTGTTAAGTAGCATTGAACTATTTCTCTTCTAAATGTCAGTTTTGTCATTTTGTTCCCTGACAATCTGAGAAGTCGCCAAGCATTAGTGGTGCCCAGATCTATAAGCCATGTAAACAAAGGCCACCACCACTTCTTTCCCCTGATCCCAATTCTGTGGGTGCTTATGTCCTCATCCATAAGGTCCGTCCCTCCCATGTGGTGATTATACTGTTTTATCACAAAGGGTTGTTGAATGTGGAGATATTTCTTTTCTGACTGAGAGAAGCGCTTCACACTAGCAATAGGCTCAATACCATATGATGTCGATGCGACTGTAAACAACACTATTGTCTTTCCAGCGAGCGACAAATATGCCATCTTCTTTTTCTATTTTACATTGAAAGCTTCCTCGAGATTCATTTTGCATATCTTTTTTTGATGAAAGAGGGCAGTCTTTTGGCAATCTGTTGATTCGGACAGTTCCTGTAGAACCATAACCTCTATCTTTCAGATGTTTCATCAGTGCTGGACTTGTAAACAAATTGTCAAAAAACAACTGGTAGGGTAACTCATCTTGAGGTATTTCATCCAGCATTGATACAAGAGGAGCTGCTGATTTCCCAAATAGCTTTGAATATGTTTCATTTGTTGTTGTGTTCTTCCCTTGAAAAATCTCAAAATTGATCAAGTACCCAGTATCAGTATTTAGGCTCCAAATCTTGTAGCCAAAACGGATAGGTTTCCCTTTCAAAAATTGCTTACATCCATGTTTGCCATAGTACTTTACCATGGACTCATCAAAACACAAAAACTCAGATGGTACAAAATTGTCAAGACATTTACATTTGAGTAAGTTCATAAGTGGCCTCATTTTCCACATTTTGTCATTTGGAATTGTCTCAGAGTTATCTGCACAGTGCAAAAAGCGCATAATTTGAATAAATCTATCACGTCTCATTGCTTGACAGACCATTTCATTTTTCATATCTAGTCCAGAATCCCAATAGCATTTCTTACCAGGCAGTTCATTGTATCCTGACAGTAACAAAATTGCTAAAAAGCATTTCATTTCTTCCTCCGTAACCTTTGGGTCTGGGCAGTTTTTGAATAAAGCGTACTTGTTTGTATTTTTAACTAGCAATTCAATAACACTGTTGTTGATGAATAGCTCAAAAAGTTCAACTGGGCTTAAAGAACTGAACTTACTGTAGTTGTATGCTTGAAAAGCAAGAGTCTTCTGAGCTTCCATGTCGCCATCAATCCAGGTTCGATGTTTTTTATCTTGTAGTTCCGTGCAACTTGATTCAACAAGATTACAAAGTCTTCTTACTCTTATTTCTGCGGGAGCTGATAGTTGTCCACCGTTCAAATTATTTATGGTACCACCTTCGTCTTCTGGACCAGAGTCTTCATCAGTGAGGATATCATTTTCTGGGGGGGCAATAAAGATGTCAACGTCTGAGGTGTCGAGATTCCCGTCATCAACAAAGTTTTCAATTACATCGACAGCTTCGGCTACAGTAAATATCCCTCGGCCAGTGACAGTTGTTGCCTAAAACAACAAATGAAGGATAATAATGTAATATATATACCTCACAAACATGAGAGGCGAAATAAAAATTACTGGTAAAACATATTCAATATTATTGTTTTTGTTCATATGAAAGCCTACTGTGACCATATGGTCACAGTAAAGTTTGAGGTGGCCTATGACATAACCTAAAACTGACATAGCATTTTCTTTAAAACATAACCAGTTAAAAGCTTATGAAATAACATAGGACATATTTCAGATATGTTTATCTTATATATAAAAAAGTTATAATACTTACAACCAATTGTTGTCAAGAAAATCAGCCATGTTGTAACATAAGTAAATTTAATACTTTACTGTTCCTCACAACTGAAACCAACCATCAAACAATAACACTACAGGTGAAGAATAACTCTTGTTCTGTCAGCTGGCTAAGAAAAAATCAAAACCAGCTTCATGAATCAGGCATACCAACCCAAAAAATAAAATACTGAAACTGTGACCATATGGTCACAGTAGTCTCTTATGGGTTAAACAATCTCTAACCCAGATTATTTGTAGTACAACTAATTTGACACAAGAAATGTTTTACATGTTCAAAAATAAAACTTTTAGGTGATTTAGGATGGATTTAAAAAATTTAAGTTAAACATAGAGTGGGATTTTCCCGTTTTGAAAATATCCAAACTCAGCCTTTTCGTAGCAGAAAATATAATTAAATACATTTAATAGCATCTACAGGGATATTCCAATAGGTTAAAAAGAATGTTCACGTTTTATTGTATTGTACCACTTTCCTACTAGTGGACAAAAATCATCTTTTTCTAAGACTCATAATAAAATCGAGTTTATCAAATTTAGGAAAGCTAGTTCTATCCCCATTTCTTCTATATTAAAATCTTTTTAAGTAAACAGAAATCAAACAGCAACCTGTGCTGAATTGCACATAAATTTGACGTAAATATAAATACACTACATATTTAATACATATTATTTTTTATTTCTGATGATATTGTAAATAATTTAAAAGTTTTCGTTATTTTTAGATTATATTTCAGAAAGGATTTCACTTGTTTTAATGTTTATTGCTGATTATATGAGATTAACGTGTTTACGTCGTGTTGTCAACAGGTTTCAATAACGAATTGACGTCAAATGGACAAGTTTTTTTGCCTATAGATAAAATAGATAGATGTCGTCGTTATCGTGTGTGAAGTATAAAAAATTATATTTTTTATATTAAATAGTCAAATGAATGACGTTTAATGCATATGTCAAAAGTGTATAAATGCAGATTGAGCTATTACTGTTTAGTAGATTATTCAAACTACCTGCATTGGTTTATTTGTAAAAAATGTAATTTATGAGATCCGCTGTCGAGAAGTTGTAAAATCACTAGATAGAGTGAGAATAAATAAAAGGCGTATTATAGAACATAGTACATTCTTTTAGGCCACGAACTCACTTGTTTCAAAAAATGGAAAACAAGATCACCTTGTTCTTTTATATTGGTTTGATGAAAACATCACAATTTCAGAAGATCAGAAGTTTATCCAGAAACTTATTTGTTAGGATTTATAACACAAATAGAAGAATTTTTTTTACACATGACCGCGTGTCTAATAATAGGTGCAGCAGAGGTTTCATCCAAAATTACAATCCATAGCTCATTTCGTTCTCGAGAACCCTTTTCAAAATTCTAAATTTTAGATTACTGAAAACTCAAAACACGGTTTTAGACAACTTATTGTCTAAACTCTATTTGACTTGGTTCGTTGTTTCACTCAATTCCGTCGCATGGCAGAATTGGGGTTTGATATTGTCTAGTGGTGGGCGAACCGTACTACACCGAGTTGGTTTACCATCTCGGACGTAAAACATACGTCAACCATAGTGCAACAGACGGTGTGATCTTAACTTTGGGTACCAAACTACAGTAGATGCTACAACAGTAGCCTTGCACCTTATCGTACATTGTATTTTCAGTAGTTGCAAGTACTTAGCTGTTTTTGTGTAAAGCTCATTAAGTAGAGTTAAGTCCGGCAGTGATGAAACGCAGCAAGATATTAGTAAGTGTAATCAAAAGAAGAAAAGAAAGGTTATATAATGTCTGTTCGATGCGGATTAATGTACTCTGTGCTTACAAGAAATTTTATTACAACACTCAGAAATGCTTTCTGTTTATTGGATATAATTTAAAAGGATTACCACAATAAACTAAACAAAAATTGCCCAAGCGTGTAGTGCTCAAATTCCCGGAAGCAAATTATATCTCAGGCAACTTTGGCTTTCACAAAAACAGTTATATATATGTAATATAACATGATAAAATGATTTCAGAAATTTGGAGAAGAAAAGTGATGAAAGAGATCTGCTTAAAAATACTGAGTGTGTATACTATAAACGTGCATTATAAATACATATTATTCTATAAATGTTTGAAATAATTTTATCATGTTATCGAGCCACTATTTATGTAAAAAAGGTTCATTGTTTACAACTTCTTTTAGTTACCAAGAAATAAAAGGAAAAAGAAAAGACACAATCTAACTTTATAGCTTATTTTAACATTGTTTGTTTTTCTTGGTCAAAGATATCACTAACTAAATTGGGTACTTGTACTTCACCTGTGTTATGTTCTAACAGTAATGTTGTATGTTTTCTTTTTGAAGTAAACTTGTAATGCAACATTTTCAAGTTTTGTTATTTGTGTTGACGGTATAGACAACCCAGCTTTATTACATTATATCATGGTCAAACAGACAACATGAAACTGAACGTGTCAACTAAAATATTCAAACAATACTGATTCGATTGTTTGCAGTAACACGACGAGTAAAGATAATATTATTCACGGGTCGGAGCTTTGTTTGTAACAGACTAGGTTCATTAGTGAGTGGGGAACAGCAAGCCAAATATTTGTGTAAATCTTCAAGCAAAACGGGACTGTCCGATTCCTCAGATCGGGTTGGATAGTATATGGGGTTATTGATAGTGTATAGTCTTCGTATTTGGCAAGTGTAATGTTTCCTACAAACAATATATGTTTATGTTCAACATGATGTGTATATTCAACATTAACAATAACTTTCCCAGAATATGTTATGTATCCTACCGAGAGTTTTAAAACAATACCAATGGCGCAGTGTAGCGGGTAAATCGCAAGATAACCAGATCAATCAACGTCGAGCGTGGCTGCTGCTTGGATGGGTGACCGCTGAGCGATCCTGTGCTGCCAAGCAGTCCGCCGGCCCGGCCATTGGTGGAGGTTCGGAAGTCACCTTTAAGCCGTTGGCCCTCAGGTTAAGTGTTGAAAGAGCTTCTTAACGTTAACTTTGCTTGGTAAAACAAGACATCTTTACTTTACTTTTTACTTTAATGTTGTGTTTCAGTTTCGTAACTGTGTCCACCGACAAACGTCAAGTGCAATGATTACTTAACTGTGTTCTACGTCCGCCTGTCTGCATTTTCACCGACCACTGCGGTGACGGCAATAACGCAATTAATTGCCATTATTAAAATATGACTTAATACCTCGTACAGATGATGAATGTCAATAAAGCAATAAGAAATACCAACTAAAATTTAAATGTCTACTAAAAAATATGCAGTAATATATATATATATATATATATAATATATATATATAACGTATATATATATATATATATAAATATATATATATATATTACGTATATATATATATATATATATATATATATACGTATAAGGAGTTTAGTGATGTTTCATTACAAACAGATTAAATACAGAAGTTCATTAGTATAAAACGGATCATTTAAGAAGTAATTCAATATGATAGACTACGTTTATATGATCTAAATGAAAATGAGGTTACTCTTTTGGTTTTGCGTTTACTAAAAACACATACACATACACATTTTACTAAAACACTTACTTTGAAGTGAGAAAACCCTATTCAAATCTATTTTATAATAATATCACTGTTGTCAAAGAGGTAAAATGGTGCTCATTTTCAATTACTCTTTGATATTCGCATGAGACATACATTTACATTTCAAAGAACCTAACATGGTTCTTTTAAGCTTTCTTTATGGCCTTATTGCTGTAATGTCAACTGCACGATTAATGTTATTAATTTGTAAAGGAGTGAGTAATTAAAAGACTCAAATAGACCTTGCAATTTACACCGGCGGAGCGGACACAGAAATACGTGGTGTTACATGGTTGCTGGAAGAGCATGGAGTGAAAGAGAAAGGCTCTAGTTTGTTGGAGAGGGATGATCCTTTTATGTGATTGGTTAGTAGGATCACCTGACTTGCTCCGCCAATGCAACGTTTAATAAATAACCGCATGATTTCTAATATCAACATAATTAATGAACAAGAATATAAATTTTAATAACAAAAATAGTAATACATATAACAATACATTACAATTGCAAAGAATGAATATTATTCTATATATTTTGAATAAATAATCACAATAATTATTTGTAAGTTTTTATATAATTATTAATGTATATCTATACGTTTATTAGTAATTAAATTGGCGTATGTAAACTAGAGTTTATACAGACGTGAGCGCTAAGCGTAAAAACATTATTATTAAATAAGAAATATGGTAAATAATAAGATGTTTAATTCTAAAGCGTTTGTTGTTGAAGTTAAAATTGATTCTGTAATGAGCAATCACTACACTGAAGTACATCAATAGCTCCATGTAAGAGGAACTTAGTGACATATACCTGGTGGTGGATTAATACAAGTTACCAAATCACATTTCTAGCACATCACAGCACGCACTTGAACAAACATTTCCAAACTAATCCAACAGTTTCTGGGAACCCAGTCTAACGTGAAAGCTGGGAATCCAAAATAATATTGTATAGCCTAAAATACAAGAGCAGCCCACACGAAAATTGTCCGATTGTGGGAGTGTCTGAAGTTCCTTTCTACATCCCACGTTATAAACTGAGCCAGCTTTACATAAATAGTAATTACTGATCCTTCTCCACACTTGTTAAAGCGAACATCATCAATTGTTGAAAAATAAATAAAAGCTGCATTTGATTTCAATTGTGCGTTTTTTCAAAAATACAAATCAAGCAGAGTACGTGACAGTAGCCACGTCACATCAGGCACAGCTAGTGGTCAGCAGCGGTGTGACGTCACCACCTCTAGTGTCACTAGACTATTTTCGTGTGTGTAACAATAACCGATATCAAAATTTTTTATAGTAATGTCTAATTAATAGGATGCAGGATAATAAGAGGTCACCGTTGAATCATGTATATCTTAACTAGTACCGAAACCAAAATAAAGACCAAATTAAATAACGTTATAGGAATTTCAAAATATAGTATATTTATGCTGTTTTTATATCTAAAAACCAACTGTATGATGATGAATAAATCTATAGGTATGTGTTTAATTTAGCAAGCAAAACAGTGTAGGTTTATAAATGTTTACTTAAACATGTCTAGTAACAAATGTAATATCGCCATTGAGTAATGTGGCTATTACTCAAATGTTATAAAAATAAACTTCTAACAATATTATTATTTAATAAATTAACTATGAGAATGTTTTTTTTTAATTTTGTTGGTTTAGATATTCCTAATCGATAATATGGCACCCTGTTTCAATTGTGGTAGTAGCCACGTACTATATTGTAGCCCTACGAAGACATTAATTAAATGTTATTTTCTTTTTCCTCCTTGCATGCCCTCTCACATGAAAATTGCAATACGAGGTATTAAAAATTGTAATTTTTGTTAAACATTGAAATGAAAAAATTTATACTAAGAGATTCTAGTATAATCAAGTAATCTAGAATCTAGTAAGATTCTTTATACTTATCTTGAAATTACACATGAAATTCAACAAGAATAAAACTTCTCCGAAAGTAACTAATTTACTGTGTTTTTAACTTAAAGACTATTCCAGGTATTAAATTATGCTCTCAAATAATTAAGTTAATAATATGATGCGGTCACTAGTACATGACTAACTTAATATAGACCATTGAAACTTAACATATGCTGGTAATATTTTGCAAATTTCGACAAGGTTACATAGCCTATTTGAAAACTATTTATACATTTTAAATGTTCATATTGAATATAAAGCATGCAATTAAAGAAGGAATTTTTTATCACCACATTCCACGTCATAAAAGCTTAAATAAGCGAGGCGGAATCCGGGCAGACAAAAGATGTTGGGGGTCGGGAGGAAATAAAGGCAGAAAAATATCTTCGCTCTTATTTTTAATCTTGTATGATTCCATAAATAATAATGTGTGTTTTGGCATTATTGGATAAGCTAAGAATCTATCTAAAAAATGTGTTTTTAACATATTTCTTTAAAACAATACAACATAAATTTTTAATAGGAAATACATAGGTGAGACAAAAAATACCATTAAATGTCACTACTCAAGAACTACAGACAACACAAAAAAGGAATATTGGAAAAATATAAGATTACCCAAAATTGCTTGTCTAAAAATCATTACATTGAATGGCTCAAGCCAACATGACACTCAGAGAGTAGAATCTTTAAAGGCAAACTACTGAGGCTTCATTCATGGAATTAACAAACCAACCGTAAGTCAACCTTTGATTTATGTTAGGCCACTTTGTCTACCAATATATCAAAAAATAAGTACACAGGCATCCTAAATATTTTAATAATCAAGCAAAATTTATACACACACAGCGATATTAAGTTCTAGGACTCTACTGTACTCACTCGTTCCTGACCTGACGAAGAGAAATGTTTTATCTTTTCCATCTACCGTCATCAATTACTTTAAACCAAGAATTAGCCTTTAATATAATTTAAAGCTCCATTTAATGGTTTCTGTTATCATCATGTTTCAAACTACCACACAATCCAATTGTTGGAACGTAAATATAAAATAAAATATGTTGAGAAATACTTGATTAGTAGTATGTAAACGAATAGAGCTTAAAACTAAATCATACAGTAAACTTTAAACCATATATAATATGACAAATATTCCTTGTACAGAAAGTATCAAATTGATTAAAAACTGTTTTCTATTCTCAAATGTATTAAACCCTCATCAAAAGGGATACATTTGTATTAATAAGGAATAATATAATATTTAAAATATCTAACGTCATTTAATGTATTATATTAATATATAAAACTTTCATAATATTATAATTTATTTGCCACTCTTTATAAATATGTTTAGTTTTATATTTACTACCTGACATGGCCATTATTCAATGTGGCTTGGTTATCACACGATTCATTTCATATAACAGTTATGGAATATTATGTATTGTAATAAATGTAATTGCAATATTTATTATAAATATATATATATATATATATATATATATATATATATATATATATATATGTATCATCCTTTAATTTCTGATATGTATATGTATATGATATAAGTTAGGATATTATATATATATACATATTAATATTATTATATTCAAATAATAATATGAATATTATATTCATATTTTATGAATATAATAATATGAATATTTTATATATTATATATATATATATATATATATATATATATATATATATATATATATATATAATTTACTCTCGTCTTCGAATTTTTTGTTCTACATTACATTTTGTCAGGCTCTCGATTAAGAAAAATGTGTATACAAACACAGGACAGAGAAGCCTACTTTAGAAAAAAGCAAGCTAAGATGGATTTTATAACAAACCTAAGAATACATTAAAATTTAGATAGCAATTTTGTATTTTATATTCATTACAGTACTAACCACGGACTGCGTACTTAATATTTGCTCGAATAAAATAATATTATTATTAAGATAATGCATTTGTCTATGCTAACAGTGGGTTACAGAAAAGTTTATTAGGTGAAGTGATGTTACTACTATATGCTTTCAAGACTATAAATGTAAACGCATTGAGCGCTTTTGTTAAATAAATTAAATATTAATTGTTATTGTGTTAAAAATATGTTTACACACAATTTTTGATTTCATTTCACACGCTTTATAAGTAATTCAGCCAATTTCTATAAAAACCATACATTGGCACAAGAAAATAACTATAAACTTTTATTTAAACACCAACAATTTAGAAATTTTCCAAATTTATTTTAGAGTATTAAGAAAAGTTGTTATAACTATTTTTCATATGCTTTTCCTGATGTTCCTTTTTTTAATGGAGCTTTTGTCATACATAGCTCATACATTTATATAGGTCATTACAAAGCTGTTAGCAATATTGCAAGCTTTTACCTGAATATTAGCTGGTGGGAAAAATTCAATAACTCTATAAAGCCTACGGTATTGGAATACGTATTTTATTGAAATACTTAAACTCATTATTATTTATATTAAATTACTTTTAGTTATAGTACATAGTTTTCTGATGTCGTTCTTAAATATTTGCAGAGTTTAATTATCTAATCGCAAGCAATTAAATTGATATCAAAAATAAAACGCGCAATCAAGTGAGGTCAGAGATTGCAGAATAATATTGACTGATTGCAGTTAAAAAAATAACACAAATTAGGTTAGTTGCATAAAGGATATTTTATTCCTCAACTATTAAAAAGATTTCCATCCATTAATGATACCATTGTGTTTTAAACCCTCTCAGTTCCATGTAACGACTCCTGATCAGGACATTCCACGTATTGCAAAGTAACAATACGTGTTAATTTGGCGTCTGGGTTGAAAGTAAATTACTTTATAGAGCGTCATTGACGTCAGAATTGCTTAGGTTTCGTACAATTCAAGTAACTGTCTCAGCATTATCGATGCCTTTAAATTTAACAATCGAGTTTTTTTTTACAACCAAAGGTAAATTTATTTACGATAATTGTGTTTGAGACCTCCGTGATCATTTTTTGGCTTCGGTGAAAACCGACTAAAGCCTGCAATAGTGCCTTTATTGCTCTTATAGCTAATTTTGTAAACTGATAAATTAGTAAAAGCATTAAGAAAATGATAACAAGGTTATATCATTTTGCTATTTCATTTATTTTCCTGTAGTGGGTTTTTATTTATTTATCATTTTTTTAATCACATAACGACCTAATAGAAGACATAATATTCACTAAGCAGTCGAACTATCTTGCTTCAAAATAACAAATAACGTTATAAGTGATTTAACAGTAGTTTCTAAATCTATTCACTCAATTACTACTTCAATGTATAGTTTTTTAAGATCTACTGTGAAAATATTCAAATAAAGGATAATACATGGCACTAAACTTCTATTTTAGGTTATATTAATCTAGTTTACAAGTATTTGTGTATTTTTCCACATTTATTCTGCCGTAAAGATAGTAGATACCATATCATGGACTAAAATCACGCAACAAATTTTGTGCTATGGACACAAAGTTAAAACATGTGTTGAAAATTCAGTTGGAATATGACGAAAATGTAATTAATCGTGAATAAAGGCTTTATTCTAAGACTTACATAACTGAAACAATACAATAATTGTACGTTTTATTATAACATGGGTAGGTATTTATTATTTTGTGGTTTATATCAAAATATTTTAGATTTCATATCATAATCTTATCTCTTTTGTGAAGATTTTACTTCTTAAACACTTCAAATTTAAGCGGCTGCTGACTAATAATGACCGTAACTATTCGTGAGAAGCTTTCACGTTTAGTTAAATTTTCATAGAGCCACTTTGCCACCCATTTTGTAAATTTGTCTAAATAGCATAAATTTGTTGCCCGTTTCGGTCCATATATGGTACTATAACTTACATCATAACTACATGTGCACAAATACAACTACCACATCCACCATCAGTCTATGGAGATGTGGGTGTAGGCTTATATTGTTTAAAGACTGATATGAAGCTCAATTTAACTAACTTAAATTTGAATGAGGCAAGATATCTCGGGAAGTATGTAATGTGTGTTTTTGAAATTTTATGACAAATTTCAAATATCTTTTAATTTATAAAATTTCAGTCGAAATTAAAGTTTAAAATTTAAATGAAGTTTAATTATTAAAAATTTGAATGCCTAGGCATTGGAATATTTAGAGCGTCGCTAACAAACTATATATTTTGTTTTGCGGAGGATGTAACCATTTCTTTGCCGAATGATGATCTTTTGTTATATCTGTCAATTATGAAATTTAGCTTTAGTCTAGAAAAGGATATTGAATCTTACTGAAGTCAGTTTCGCAACACTTGCAGGGTATATATTATGCACAACTCACTAAAAGGCCAATAACTCTCAATGCTGGCATTTAATTTTAATCGTACAACTTTGAAGTATAATGTGAATACTTGTATATGTTTATATAATTGTAATATTAATTTGTTGAAAATCGACTTAGATGAAATTAATTATTAATTGTGTTTGTAAACATCTTAACTTACGAGTGATCAGTTGTATACTGTTATAACTTTAAATAGCTGCCATATTTAAGCTTTAACAGCTATAAACAAATAATTCAGTATAATGTTTTTTTTATTGTTTTATAATTTTAAGAATATTTTAAATTGTAATTTTTGTTCAAATACCTGAGATTAATCTTTGGCGAAAGGATTTCGTTGAAAAATTTATAATACACATTTTTAATAAAATTAAGAAATAATTTGTTATCTTGTATAATTTTTTTAACTATATTGTTCTTTTTTAATTTTACTTTAAAGGATTTCCATATTCACCATTTTGATGACTTAAAAGCATAGCACACAATAATTTTTCCTCATATTTATTACTACGTATCTATGTGCATCGTTTAGAGAATGTATATTTACGCATTCAAGAGATATTGATATTTGTATAAAAAATAGTGGCCAGCGGTTAAACCACACATTTTTCGTCCTATATTTAGAGATCAAATCTTGTTGGGAATAATGAGCACTATAAAAAACCCCGGATTTCCGAAATCTATCTGATTTCAATAAGCAGAGTTTAATTAAATCTACCCTAAAACCACGATAACCTGTATTAAATATCGTCGTATTGACTTTACATTATTTTATTTTTAACAATACTTTAAAATTGTGTGTCGCATCAAAAGTAGTCTATAATAAATCGCAACGTTCCTTACTGTGCCCTAGTGTTGGAATAGTACGGAATTTGTTATATAATAAAACACAAAATCGTAGTTTTTTTAATTATGGGGGTGATATTATTAGATTGGTTTTATAAATGAATCCTCATACGTGGCAAAGTTGTATAGTACGAGAGTACAGGAATAGAGATAAGAACCACTAACAGAATGGGAAACCTAGGTCAGTAATGTCCAAACCGATGTTTCTAGGTCAATATTGCAGTTATAGTATCAATACTAGAGCACACCATCCAAGATAATCAAGACTCGTAACGCTGTATTACGTAGCATGCACTTTCTATAGTCAATAAATGCTTGACACACAATCTTCAGAATGTTTACAATGTCATAATGACTGATTCCTGTGAAAATGTATGGAAATATATTTGCGTGTTGCGAAATATATACGCTTGGTTGGCTTGAACTAGAATGTTGAAACTTAACCATTGCTGATGTTTTAATACAACCATTAAACATGATACAATATAAGGTACGTATTTATGAAATGTACGACACCGAGCGTTCAAAACTCTTTGCACAATGAAAGTATCTTGGAAACTGTAAGAAATACAGCAAAGATTTAGCGAATACAGTTGTGCGTGATAGGGGCAACAATCATGTATGGATAAGTTAATTATTGTTTGCGTCGTTCACTCGCTGTGCTCAAAAACAATTAATTTTCAGTCATAATTCTCAAAATATCAACCCTCTTTAATGAGTAAACATTTATTACCTTTTTTTTACATACAATTTTAATGAAATTTCTTCTAGTTTTTGAATATTATAATGAAACTGGATTGTTTAAATAGGGTCGACGAGCTCCACTGCCCTAGACATTCTTACTTCCAACATGTTAAGTTTTAGATAACAATACACAGATATCACTTTCATCAGTATCGCACTGTTATTATGATAGTAGTACTACTCTAAAAACAGGTCTAGTACTGTTTATAAGGCAAATACAAGCGTTCATTTAGATTGTAAATATTAATCCTAGGGCCACCCTTTGTTTATTCTAGGTCTTGGGTGAGAGTATTCGTGGCGCCTTACTCGGACTTCCATATGAGCCTGGTGAATAGCCAAATCTGCATAAATTTACAGCTTATTAGTTAAATAATATTTTATCTATGCAAATAATAATTATATAATATTAATATGTAAAACATTTATGTGTACAATATTGTATCTTTATGTATTGTACTGTAAGGGAATTGATTACCATTATGAAATTCAAATCTGGGTGACGTACGATGTCTGTATATAGTCTGTAAGGAACGTATATACAATATATGTACATATATATGTATATATCCATTCAATTAATTTGTAAAAGAAGCAATAGCCTTATTTAATTTCAATAAACATAGAATCACAAAAAATACTTGCTCCGCCGGGACTCGAATCCGGATCTCTCACTTGTCGGGTGAATGTGCTACCATTACACCACAGAGCCCTCACTTTTTACGATTCAAATATTTTGTATTTGGCTGTTTCTTTCACATGTGTGTTTAAACTACCAAATTAACATATGACCGGAAGACCAAATACCTGTCAAATGACATTTATTTACATTCAATTAATTCAATATATATATATATTGGATGCAAACTGCAAACAATAGTAGGTATTTTAACACTAGATACTTAGATTGAGTCGTTATAATTAAATGTATTATTACAATGTTTATAAAAAGGGAAGTATAACGGGTTCTATGCGGATCCTTTTAACATAAAACATAATAAGCTGAAATAACAATATAGTATTTTAAAATCCAATTATCAGCAAGAAATGACTGTCACATCTTAGAAATTTTAATTATTAATAAATATCACATTCCCTGGTATTTAAATCTGTCTGTAATTTAGATACCCAATGCCACTGGTTTTTTACGTATCATTTTACTTATTATGAGGACTTAGTTTTATTACTGAGTAAATATTTCCATTCATATACTCAAAAAATTATTTATAAACTTCCTGAAATCGTTTCCGTAGTAACACGTATAACTAGACATATTATAACCTTTTCCCCTAGAATAATAATCTGAGAAATTGCAATTGGTCATAAATAGACTTGTGCACTACTTCCGTGAGTAACTAAATATTCAGGACACGTAACTTTGACAGGGGCCGCCTCCTGTCGAGATTCTTTTAGAATGATTTCGGGCAATATGTCTAGTCATATCAAGAAGGGGAAGCCAGCTCTGTACCAGTCCCTCCATGTCAAGACTACCAACTTCCCTTAAGGGCATTGGGAGCCCCGCCAACTCCAACAGTTATCTTCTCCAATAGACTGACTTATAAATTAAACTTTCCCCTCAATATCTCGAACCAAATTTTAGATTCAATAATGGTGCGCATGTATCCCATGGGAGTAGGCTCCATGGGGAAAGTTTTACAAAGGCTTATTGGAAACCATAATGGAAAATACAAAATTTAAAAATTAACGGAAACCTTAAAAAACTGAGTAAAATCATGTGCCATTTTAAAATAAGACGTAGTAAACACACGTAGCCTATTAAAATAACTATTCACTTGAAACTTTGCATGAACCCTAAATTAAGCCTACTAGGCGACACGTGGTGTGTCGTACTCCTAACTTGTATAGTATAGGTCATAGTCTAACTGTTAATAGTCTTATAGTATAGGTCATACTCTAACTAGAATTACCCCCCCCCCACGTTAATGTCGATACATATATGTCTGGCTTGATTTTAACGTTCGATAGATGTACATCTTTTGGTCGGTGTCATTCTAAAGTTTGGTTTGAAATAAAAGCATAAATATAATGTTGTTAATTACTCTTAATTTTACATTAATTTTGATATTTCTTCGATGTTCTCTTAAATAACAAAAAGTATTTGTAACCATCTCGTTGAATCAAAACTTTCATATCAGTAAATTTAAAATAAGTAATCAATACTTGTAGTTAAAATTATGATAACACAGCAAAATACTATGTTATATTATAACATTTTCAACTGAATATTAGGAATATTATCAAATGAAATGGGTATTAATTAATACGGGAAGAAGAATAGTAATACCCAGTAATAATCTAATAATGATTCATAATGTTGGATATTCTGTAAATCCATCAATCTAAATCTTTCTATTACACCACTTTTAGCGTGTGTCTTTTAAATTGATTCTATCAGAAAGATCTATTTTACTGTACTCAATTGAACAAAACCTTTCTTTAGGTTTTATTTAAAAGTTTACATTAAATGTAAATTTTACCTATTGTAATTTGCACTACTTGTAGCTTCCGAATGCAAAGAGAGCGACTCTCGATGTTCCAGCAGTCAGTGTGTAAGTACACTCACCTGTTGTGATCTCTTCCTCGAATTTTAGGACAATTCGGATAAACTCTAGACTAATAGAAAAATATAATGAAATAAAAGCAGAGGAAATTTAAATATGCCAAAAAAATACTTTCGTCCTCTTTCATGCAGTTAAAATCAGTGTAAAGTTAGGGAGTTAAATCGCCAACAACGATATTAATTTTCCTAATACTTATATTATTATTTTTGTACTGAAATAATTATGTCAATATATATGTATATTCCAGGTTAAGTTCTAGAGCGAGTTTTTTAGTTCTAACTTCGCCTGGTAAAATAAGACATCTTTACTTTATTTTAATTTTAGAGAGATGTCTATGTGATATGTCAGGTTCAGTGCTTATTGTAATTTAGGTCGTATACATTTCCGGTTTCAGTAGATTCACCACAGGGCACAATTTATTTAGATTACATAACATTTTACATTTCATTATGTGAAAAAAACGGTTGCTCCACCGTGTTTGGGGATCGTGTCTAAACAATCGCAGTGCAATAAATTGTGCACCTGATGAGATAATGAGAAAACCTCTTCTTCTAGATCACATTGCTTTCTAGATGTCTAATTTTAAACGATACAATAATTCATTCAAGCTTCTTTGTGGCTAAACCTTTTGGATCTCTTGAGACGTCAATGACTCCAGATTCCGGGATTAAAGTCTGTCAAAACGTCAAATTGTAGATACTAACAGTAGTTTATCACCTGTAACGTTATTTGGAAGGTGAATTGGAATTGAACTCAATATTATTATTGAATCAACCCTTCTTACCCTTATATTTGGACCCGATATATGCTTGAGCTAACAGTAACAACTCTTTGTAAATTATACAGACATGTACAACAAAGTTTGTAAGTTTAATGATCAATGAAGTAATTAATGATGAGAGTTAAGAATCCGCTCTAGTTTCCACTTGTATTAATAAAATCTGTAACAGTGTAAACTGGGTTATTGCCTTTCATTATGAGTTATAGACTGAGTTGTATCAGAATGGAATAACAGTCTTTGAGTTAACTGACAACATTGTTTTAAAATATAGATCATATTCATCTTGCTTCAAAGGATAAAATAATTTCAACTCTACATGTTTAAGGAATGTGGTAGATGCTTGCTTGTGATTTATTTGTCTAGCTGCTGAGGGCCAATTTAAGACCAATCAATCTAGTTTTTCGTATAATCAGCAGAATATTATTGTATTTTATTTTTATAAATTAAAATACATCTTCAGCTGCGGTAGAAATAAATGAAAGGATGTGTTATCAAAAAGGTTTAAAATAACACATTTCTCAAATAACACTTCTTCTGTTGAAGTACCTAACACCAACTGTCATATATGTAAATAAATATTATATCAGAATGACAAAAGCATATAAAGACTGACATCTGGTGTTTACAGTACAACATACTCCGGTTCTGTGTTTATTTAATCAACAGTATTTCTTGTTTTTCATTAATTATTTAGAAACAAACATAAGTCTCTAACAGCCAGAATTACCTGAATGTTTAATATCTCCAGTTTCAGACACCTTAGAAACAACAACCCGAGTTTAACATTGAATAACTAAATATTCCTTAATTTTTGATACGTTAATATTGCGGTAATTAATTCCTTGCACTGTTTATTCATGTTTATTTTCTTAGTATTATATTTTCGCATTTCACGAATAAATATACGATATAAAATTCCAACATATCCCTGTTGCAAATAACATTGTAATTACAAAATATAAATCAAATTGAAAGGTATGTTTAAGAATTGGGTGCACGTAAATAATTAATGCAATAAAATATGTATTATGAGCAAGTATTCATTATTATACAGAAGGTCCCGATGTGGTTATTTTCAATAAAAGAATAGATGCTAATTTAAGTGAACTTTTTAATGACTATAAGTTGGGTATGGATTCAATAATAAGAAGTGCCTCACGATAAACTAAAAGTGTAAACTAAGTGAGTCCATTAACTATTTTGATACTAATAAACAATCGTATTATTCATAAGCTCATATTGAATTGAATTCATTCCTCAATAAACGCGAGAAAAAACTAATGAACGGTTTAACTCAATCGTCCATTACAACGAACACTGGATAACGGCATTAATCGATTCAGAGAGTTAGTCTTCGTGAACATTATTGCTACTTAAAATTAAACTAACTGCAATTTTATACATTCTGAAACAACAACAAAATCACGACTGCCTGACTAAATCTAATGTTATGCATTGAGCTACGCCATCATCATCAGTTATTTAATTTAAATGTGTGATCTTCTCTTCATGTTCCATAGTTTAATGTTTAGTTTATTTTACATTGCATTATCTATAGGTAGTTTATATTTTTTATGCATTTGCTTTACAGAAATACAATTTCCAAAAATCCTGATACTATGGCTTCAGAGACGAAGTGCTAAAGTTGTGGACTATGGTTCAAAGGTATATATTGTAGAATTGAACAATAATTGAAATATTTAAACATTTTAGAACTTAAAAATCCGTAACCAAATGTACCTGCCTAGAAGTTAAGTGAAAACTTGACAATATAGTTGAAAATATTTTACTTAATTGGTTTGATTCTTGCAACAAAAATCCACGACGTCCGCATTTTTACCTAAAGTTTGTATTAGTTAATATATTTAGTTTTTGATAAATCATTGTAATTTTCTTTTCATATTTATATGTTTTGACAGTTTACTAATGTTAAAATAACTTAACTAGCATTAAAGATAAAGACAAGAAGATTACCTAAAAGCCAATTACTTTCGCCATATTTGTGGAAAAAAGGTGTAGCCCCATATTTTTAAAAATTCATCAAACTTCATAAACTTTGCAATCACTTATAATAATATAATACTCGTACTATAGTACTTACGCACATAGTATTTTAATACGCAAATATTGTTTCTATTGTTGTAATATCCCATAAAATTAAAACTATAAGGTAACTAAGGTGTAAACTAAATGCAATTCCATACCACTATATCGAACAAGCGTACAGAAAGGTTTAAACGGAACAGCGAAACAGATAAATGGAAATGTTATCTGTTCAATAATAGCAGCTACACGTTTCAAATTTCCCTAGACACTGTGTGATATGAATCGGTTTCATTTCTTTTTACTGTATGTTCTCGTGGATTTACCACGTGTATAGACATATCAAAAGTATAAATATTTAACAGTTACCAAAATATTTAAGCGATTTTTCCCTCCCCTGATGACAGATTACTTATTAATGACATTATTATAGAGAGGCCACGATGAAGATGAGATTTTAATAATTACGCACCAATCCAGAACAAGTTTGTGACTAATAGAAATATATTTTAGGAAAAGGAGATTTACAGGACAAAGAGGCAATGAGTGATGAATTAAGATCGTGACAATGAAAGGAAAGAAGATGGAAACTGCAAAAGAAAGGGAGAGCGAGAGGAAATAATTTTGATAAAAATTTCAAAAGTATTTTGGTTTCAAGGAAAATACACCGTTTGTGTAAACATTTTTATTTATGTTACATAAAAATATCCCGTAATTTGTTCTAATTAATAAAACCAATATATAATTTTATATTAAAATTTTTTAGAATTTAGCAATCCTTTGCCTTTTTTGGTATAATTAGCAACATTTGAACCATATTTGGTATAATTTGAACTTATTAGTTATTAAGTTATTATTTATTTATAAAAGCACATACAGACAGACAGACAGATTGGAAACTAAGCATCAGAGACCCATGTTCATATAGTCAAATATCATTGTCTTGACCTGAGCAATAAAGTGGCATACATTTGTCCAGAGAATTACGGGAGTCCCTATATTTCTGACGCCAATGTTGCGTTGGCCTTGATTCCATGATCAATAAAAAACATAAAAAAGTTTATATGTACGCCCATTGCATAGTTGATTTGCATTTTTTCCAAACCATGACAATTTATAAATCACAGTTCAGAGAAGTATACTTTTGTCAAAAGCTTAATAAAGTGGGTTTTGTAGCAGTCGTTATATTATAGTAAAGGTTATATTGTAAATTAGTCTTTTATATCTAATACTTTTGTTAAAAATGTAAATTTTTAAGTGCAATAACAATAACAAAATATACGTTTTTGTTTCACTACCAACAGAAAACTATTTTTATATTTTAGAACATTTCGAGTTGTTTGCATAGTTCAAAAACACAGTCCAGGAAACTTTCATTTAGCATATTTCTTACCGTCTACTTCAAAGGGAGTCTTCAAATTCAAGTTCTGATCATCTTTTCTAATGAAGACGAGTATTTACCTAATTACTGAAATATAAAAACTGCGTAAAAACTAATGGTTACTCCTTAGAAAATGTATACACTACGAGTATTAATGTAAACAAATTGAAAATAGTGATTAAATGATTTAACATATGTTTGTGTTATCATAAACAAACTTTACATAGAACAGTTGAAAAAATTTTGCAGGCTCTTTCAATTAATATTTTTCATCCTTATTCACTAAAAAATGGATTTTTGCTACTTTAGAGACCACTCTAGCGTAGCCTATAGTGATTTTCGAAATAATAATAGGTTTGTACTAGGGACCCTATGAATTTCCATATAAGATTTAAGCACTATCGGTTGAATACTTTACGCTAATAAAACTCACAAAGGTAATTTCCCTTTAACAATATTATTATAATATATAGTAAAGACAGTAGAAATTATCTACCTAATAACGTAGTTAATCCCTTACATTCCCTTAAATAGGTTTAATTTTCAATTGCCTAAGCAAAATATATACATGAAAAACTTCGATACGATTTTCACCTTATTATTTTTTGTACCACAAGCGTTCAATATAATGCATCAGTTCTTTGTAAACAAGGACACGCGCTATATTTTTATAATTAAAATCATTCATTAAAACAGTGATAATCATACTTAATGAGTGGAAAACATAATTTATAACTAATTTTAAATAGTTCTAGTACGTTTTTGATCAGTTGCACTTTTGTCAGGTTGGATTCGTTGCGTGTAAAATTTGTATGGGTAAGGATCCGAATGAAACAGTGATACTGGTCGTCATGGACACTAATCTTTAACAGAAGTAATTTAGTTAGTATGGAGGTAGAAGTGAACTTAATGCTTGAGAGTCGAATCTATAAGTTGTAATAACAGTTTTTTTTAGATATTTATACTCTAGATAACTAAATTAGTTTATAACATACGAGCGTTTATTGCTTTATAAATAAATACTATATAATTGTTGAATATATCCAATTAAGTTGAAAAAGTAGACCTTTAAATATTGATACACGTTTAAAGCACGTCCTGTTATAGTATGTAAGCATATTAAAAGTTTGTTAAAAATATTGTAAATTGCGTCCTAGAATGAAAGAGGGTAACAACCCAGCCCCAAGTGACAACAACAAACAAGAGAACTTTACAGTATAGATCTTCGCCTGAAATAACTTAAAGAGTTATCCTTAACTCACCTTTTACATCAAAACAGAAGTGACTGAGATTAGCGTCACTGTTCAGTCAATCTAATGTTACACTTGTTATCCACTCACTGCGATATTCTTCTTTTCACCTTGATACATCAGTTTTAAGATATGAAATTAATCCGTATTGTACATTATAAAATGAGAATAAGGTCAGAAATAGCTAGTAAGCAAATTACCAGAGACACATCTACATTACGGTGTGACAGTGAAGTGATATCTACAATATGTAATAAAACTAACATGTTTAACATTTTTGTATTTGTCTGTATCAAAACAGAAGTCTAAATCGTGTTCAGATACGCACTAAACATTAATTAGAGAGTTTTTATTCATTTCAACGAAGTTATTGTGTATTCCTTTCTAAAAAGATGTATTTTGATCGAGATACCACAGTGCTTAGTTGCAATCCAATATTGACACGAAATTTCAAGAAATATTTTATACTTTTATAACATGTTAAACCCAACAGTTAGCAAAACATTGCAACATGTTATTTTGATAACAAGCGTGTTTTACAAACTTTTATCTCAAAATATACCAATCTCGTACCGTAAGGTTTACGTGTACTCCAAGCAATCACAACTCTCATAAAATGTTTAATATTTCAATGTTTGATTTGGAAATGACAGAATAATCAAATCCTTTTATCACCTCAACTACTGTGCAGTGACGTGGAAATAGTACTTGAAGCTATACCAATAGTATCAGTGACACTTGACATGTTCCTGTGAAATGTAAAACATTTTTCAAATTAAATGAGTGCGATGTTGTGTCTGTGTAACCTATTCATCGATGAATTACCATTTTTACTGCTGTAACAGTTATATTTTATCTACTTCATTCCAATATGTTAGTATAATTAATGAACTATATTCAAATTTATTTAATTATTTCTGTAGCACAACATGAATTCGTACACCATTAGCGAAACGTTTTCAAAATCCTTGTCCACAAAATACCAGTTGCAATCCAGTTGCAAAATATAAAATGCCGAAACTTATAAAATAATAAAAAAATTAATATTTTAGTCAGTACATTATAGTCCGATAGGCACACCCAATTTCAAAGCTTCAACCTCTACGCATTATAAGTATACTACATATTGAGTTTAATCCGTCTGTATTTTATTTAGCAAATTAACTGATTTCTTCTACGCTATTTTAAACACTTCCTATGAAATTTTCCAACTCTTTAACAGAAAATATGTCACACAGTTTCAAAAATTATAAATAGTTTATTATCGAAGTGATATCCAAATTCAAATGTATTGTCACTACATGGCCTGACTCCTTTAGAAATGGAGGTCCACGAAAAGAGCCAAATAAACAGTGATTTTTCATCTTGCCTTACTCATTGTTTTCTACTTGGTCTCTTTTAAAGTTAAATTGCATTACTTTTTTATATATTTGTGGGATATTTTTCTTAAAAATAACTAATAGTTAGGAAAGCACTTTTTTATTTGTTTTGTTCCTGACGATATATATATATATATATTGTAGTATTGCTCAAGCTCCATATAAAACAAATATTTATCTTATTTATATCTGTATGATACGTTTTTATAAAAAGAATATCTTGGTTATTTTATTAGAAAATGCCTGCAACAGCTAAAGGAACACGTGTTGGATAACTCAATATATCTGGAATAAAAGGAATAACAGAGAAACCACTTAGATGTTCATTAGTTGTTCTCTGTCTAAGGAAGAAAACTATTGCTTTTTGTGATCAAAAACGACAATCCATCAATTTTTCAGTTTGCGCAACAATTCTTCATAGAAACGTTCCAGGATTTTTAAAAAGATTTATTTTGGTCTTAGAAAGACATATATTAATTTTAGCGTGGAAATGGCATTCTGTCCGTCTGTTTGTATATTTCTACAGAAACTCATTACAGAGTTATAAAAATAGGCGCAAAGGCTTCCTCAAGGATAAATGTATTTACTTTTTTGTCAAAAGGTAAAATCCATCCATCTTTCTTTTTAATGCTTATGATACGTACTTTCGAGTAATTTCATACTTCATTGAATTGGTTTATTATGTTTAAGTTTTAGATTATATTCTTATTGATCAATCTGTGGTATTTTACAAAAGCAAGTAACTTCTATCATTTAACATGTTTTTTTTTTCAAATTATTACCAATATATTATTGAGAGTTGACCGTTTTAGAGTTCAGTAGTTAAATACTGTTTTTAAACACGTTCCACACAAATTTTTGCCTATTGTAACACTAATCAATGGTTTTACAAACAATTAAAGGTTTTAATATTATTAAAATAAGAACTGATAACAAAATTGTAAACCATCGAAGTAACAGTAACAAATTCAAGAAGTAGAATCTGCTTCCTTGTTCAGGTCTTAAATCGTAAAATATTGAGTTATTACAGATGAAAATACAGTAAATTTTATAATGCCGTAGGCTAGGATGTTTTCATACATAGTCTCAGTTTTATTAACATTTTGCTCACCTAATGATATGTTGTAGAATATAATACCTGACTTATGGGCTTCTGACACAACTAGAATTGTTAGTCTATGTTTTTATATATTTTTTTTACATAAAGATGGCTATCGTCCAAACACCTGATATTGTTTTAAGTCGTGGTCAATAGTAATTAGACTTTTCATGATTCATTTGTAAGCTGTAAGCTTATTACATGTTAAAGAGGCTTGAGTGAAACCAATATTAGACGTATTAAACCCGAAGCAATTGTGGATCTTTGAAGATTAAATGGGTTGTCAGTGTTACATTATTACTAATACTAGAAAACAAATTCACGAAATTTGTGGGCATTTAAATTAAAATAATCATAATTTGATATTTTGGCAAAAAAATTGCATTAGGCAAAGAATTTATATAATAAAACAGCATATTTTATCTTTATAAAATGAATAAAAAATAGTAGTCTCTTAGAAAGAGTTACTCCGATAATTCTCATCCACAGTAATAATTCCTCATCCAAGTATTTTTAAGGCTGTTGTATTATAATAAAACTATATTAAACTGTGTACTGCGTTTCATTCCTTTAAATTTTCAATAATTATTTTTTACTGGTGGAAATGTGTAATTTAAATAAAGATAAAACTACCTATAGCTTCAAATATTTTGCGTGACTATGTCACATTTCCAGAGTATTGAATAAGTAGGTAGAATATCAAACTAAGAAAAGTATATTTTATCAGATATAGAAAGTATTAAGTTTAAGACAGAGCTTGACAACTAATTTCTTAAGTGTCAATTGCAATGGCAGCTATCTTAACTTTATACTAAGAAAAACAATACTTTGCTTTTTATTCTTTTCGATTAATGATTCTAGATAAAGTTCCAAGTTTTGTACCTTAATATTTGCAGATTGAATAATATAATATTTTACAGAATAATCTAATGCTTTAAGCGGAATTATTATATTACTAAATTTATCTGTTAATTTACAGAAAACAATACAATTTCAAGAGTCTTTTAGATGAAATATTCTTTTCATGAGCTGAATGTTAAGGGTAATTTAATATAGAATACTATTAATATCTTATGGTTCTATATCCAAAAATAAACGAGCAGCCAACTGACTGTTCTTTGTTTGAAGGTTATTTTTGACGATGGAAGGATTGTGAAGGAAACAGGATTTTTCCGGACTTTTGCCATCGTTCAGTGAAACAAGAAATCAGAAACACTACGTTTCGAGATCTGCAATCTGATCTCTTCTTCAGGTAATAACATAATACCAAATACATAACCTACCACACAACCTAATACCATATACACCTACCATACCATGTGTAACCATGGTACCATGTTAGTTGATACCTAATACATAATTACAAACTAGGTCAAAATCAACAAATCAACTGACTGTAATTACATCATAAAGGTGACCATCCTAGTAGCTAATACCCTCGTAGGCAGCAGATATGTGGCTAATCACAGGGTCGAAGCCGCAGAATAACGTTTTATATGAAACATAAAAATGTATAAAACAAAGTATACTATAATATACAAATAGATTTATATATAGCAAACAAATATACTTTTCTGTTTATGTTACGCCAAAACATTGCTTACGCAATTACGTTGTTTAAATACACCAGCTTCACTGACGAAGGCCATTAACGTCATGATTAACGTCCGTTGACTGAAGTTGTTAAACACAGCAATATTAATATATTAAGAATGTAACTGCATAATCAATGTTCGACGAAATGTGGAAAAGAAAATGTAAATGTTATTTATAACACTGACCTCGTATGCTGAACTGACTTTTATGTATATTTAAGTAGTTGATTAATTGATGTAGTTTTTAATATGTGCAATGTACTGTATTACTGATCGATATTTTATTTGGAATAATTGTCTATGAAAGATATTTCTCAGAAAGAAATACTGCTACACCAATTACAATACATATTACAAGGTTCTATAATATTAAAATGTCTCTCTATTATAACAGATCTTTAAACAAATTTGTTTTAATAAGATAATAAATTATACAAAAATTTCATTGCACAAGATGTTGAAACCTATATATTGGTGCTTATAAACCATTATTAAAATTATACAAACTTAAAATCAATTAAATTATATAATACTTCGGATGATTTTTATTTTACTATGGAAACTTTAAAATACCTGTTAGGTCAACGGATTCTTACTTATATATATATATATATATATATACATATATATATATATATATATATATATATATATAAGACAAACTTGGCTCATCGATATGTTCAATATAAATAATATAACTATGACAAAATTACCCTTGTCTCAAGAGCAGCCTCAAATCTTTCCAAGAACAAAATAAAATTGTTATAGCAAGGCTAAAAGGGATGCTAGATGTGTACAGAACGCTTCCTTTAATATATAAATATATAAGTACAGTTGCTTTCTAATGTTTTTTTAAAGTACAACAATATAGTCATAAAATACTTATAACATGCCTTGGTGAAAGGGATGACACATATATTATTCCTGTGAGTACGTAAGTATAGTATATTTAAATGTTGAATAACATTTTAATATAATAAAAGATACTTATAAGAAGGCTCGATGAGAGAGGACACATATATTTTTCTTGTATGTATGTAACTATAGTATCTTTCAGTGTTCAATAACAGTACAATATAATAGAAGATACTTATAACAGGGCTTGATGAGACATATGACGTATCTATTCTTCCTGTGAGTATATAAGTATAATATCTTTCAATGTTCACTAACAGTACAATATAATAGAAGATACTTATAACAGGGCTTGATGAGACATATGACGTATCTATTCTTCCTGTGAGTATATAAGTATAGTATCTTTCAATGTTCACTAACAGTACAATATAATATAAGATACTTATAACAGGCTTGATGAGACATATGACGTATCTATTTTTACTGTGAGTATATAAGTATAGTATCTTTCAATGTTCACTAACAGTACAATATAATAGAAGATAATTATAACAGGGCTTGATGAGACATATGACGTATCTATTCTTCCTGTGAGTATATAAGTATAGTATCTTTCAATGTTCACTAACAGTAAAATATGGTAGTAATATTAATTAACCATAATGAAATGTGAATATCAATACACGCATCTACTTTATATTTACGAGTCGTGAGGGAACAAAAGATAAAGTCAGAAAACGTAGATTCGATAGTACAAAGGCACACCTGTGCCTCTAGTAACTTCCAGGATCCAATTATTGGACTAACCTAACAGACACCTGACCAAGTAAAAGGAATCTTTGTGTTCAATGCATCCCATTTTAATCACAAAAAGCCATTTTATCAAGTTTGACCTGTTAAATACTCTTTATTACAATGTTTTTAAAGAATAAATGGAATGGGCATACGTAAACAATATAAACTACAATTTAAATAACGTCTGTACTAACAGAAAATTAATTTCTAACAAGATTGCTTGTGATTACAGCAGTAAGTTATGAATTCAGGAAAGTGTTTTAACCGGAACTCGAGCACACAAGGTTACAAGGAAAACACTATTACAGCGTTCTCGTTAAAACTATTCATCACCCACTCGTTGGATACTATATTAAAGTTTGCCACGTGTGTGGTTTTTTCTAAGTTGTATTACTCGATATTTTTTTAATTTTGCAAATTTTAAGGGTATTTTATCATCAAAAAATATAAAATGATACGCGTGCCTCCTATGAGGTTATATTATGATTTATTTCTTTATTAGTGATGCAATAGATTTTGAATACGGGTAGAATTTTTAAGGATATAGGTTTTTAAACAACGCCTATGACCAAATATTTTATAATTTCTCATAAAATTACACGCTTGTGTAATATAACATTTTGTGAATTTCGTAACTAGGCTCAAATACATGTTTCTAAACTTAAACATGTGAAATTTTTACAGTACGTGCATGAGATATAGCTTCAAGAGCAGTGAGATTATTTATGACTTAAAACTTGTACCATGCCACATGTAACAGACTTCTTTGTAGTTGCTTGCGAAGTTATGTAATCCATAAATAATTTTGCTATCGAGATTTTCAACCTATAGACAAACAAAACATACATAATAGAAACAGACTCCAAATTCCATGAATAGACACGCATCATCATAGAACTTATTCTTGTCTATATATGCATTGAAAGTCTAGGAATTTCATACACAAACAAAACATACATAATAGAAACAGACTCCAAATTCCATGAGTAGACACGCACCATCATAGAACACATTCTTGTATATATATGCATTGAAAATCTAGGAATTTCATACACAAACAAAACATACATAATAGAAACAGACTCCAAATTCCATGAATAGACACGCACCATCATAGAACTTATTCTTGTCTATATATGCATTGAAAATCTAGGAATTTCGTAGACAAACAAAACATACATAATAGAAACAGTCTCCAAATTCCATGATTAGACACACACCATTATAGAACTCATTCTTGTCTATATATGCATTGAAAATCTAGGAATTTCATAGACAAACAAAAACATACATAATAGAAACAGACTCCAAATTCCATGAGTAGAAACGCACCATCATAGAACACATTCTTGTCTACATATGCATTGAAAATCTAGGAATGTCCTGCTACATAAAACCAATAGGATTAAACAAATACAAAGTTTAAATACGTTTATGGGGAGATTACCCCTAAACTCATGATTAATATAACAAACAAAAGGTTTATATTTAATTAAGTAACTTTTCTGTAGTATTTAATAATCGTCTGTTTATAAAGTAACACTTCAATTAACCTTATATGATTAAATTAATCAAAGAAAGCACTGATGCACGCTTTTAAACCTGTTATTTGATAGAATGTAACTTGTATTTAAAATGTAACTTACGGTTTCTAAATAATTTAAGTTTATACTGTTGGCCCTTCATTTTGCCCTTTCATTTACTGTTTTCTCTTAGTAATGCGAATGTGTTTTAAGTAATTAAAGTATTAGAATTTCTTTTCCAAATTATCAATGATTGATTGTTAAACAGAATAAATATTTACTGTAACATAGTAATCGTTCAGTTACTGTGTAACAGTGGTCTTACATGTGTCTCACATAGGCTACCAGCTGATAAAAATAAGAGATGACGTAGTAAAACCAGTTATTGGTATTCCTACGACTTCCTAATGGGCTTCGGTTGGACAGAACCAAACCTAATAAATGCAATTTTAATCATGATTGTTGATGTTTCTAGATTCTTGTAATAACTCTTTTTTAATATTTTGTGTCCTAAGTTCCCAAATGAACTATTCAGTGAATGTTTTATCTGCCTTACAATAACTTTTATATGCGTATATTATTTGTAGTTTTTCAAATGTTTACAGATGAATTATATATATATATATTTATTTATTTAAGTTAAGTTTTATTATCATACGTCGATACCAAAGAGTCAGAAAATAATTAGAACAATGTTTTAACAATCAGCTATTTGCAATTATGAAAATAAAAAAAAATAACATTATATACATAATTAATAATTAGTAAACAATAAAAAATAGAAAAAATAGAAATAGTTAACAAGGATATACTTTCATTACGCCCTAGGCGTTATATAATCTAATTAAATTAATAAATATTTTTATTATACGAAGTAAGAATAAATTTAATATACAATAATGGTTTTTAAGGTGGCATTTTTATGAGAGCTGGATCATTTGGGACATATTTCCATAGTTTTTATTCTTACTATGTAATATATTTTTCATCTGAAGTTCTATCACATTTCTTTAAAGGAGTTAAACATATATTCGTAAATTATATTTTAGTCGGTAACTTTTTAAACTTTAATCTGTGAGACGAATAAATTGGATGTTGCAAATTACACTGTAAGCAACAAATATTATTTCAATTCCCTCTTCAAACAGTTGTCTTTAGAGTTTTCATAAATCTGTCTTGTGATAAATTGATAGAATATCAATAATCTCAATATCTGAGTGGATGGTATATGCTTGTTATTTTTGCTTGCTTTACTTTATAGATGCAGCAAACTTTACACTACAAATAAGTTAAATACTTTACTGACCAGTAAAGTAAGCACTACACATAAATATCATTTATAGCTTTAAATCTGTTCATATTGCAAAATAATTACTACCGATTAATGCACAAACATTCTTATTTCACGCCGTTTATTTTATTATATTTATCCATTTATTTTATAGGTTATAAATGACGTAGGTGAAAATATTATATGTAAGCAAAAGTATGAATAATATATAAATATTATATAGACATATTATATACAAATATTAATATACAAAATATAAAACTTTCGCCCTTATTAACCTCCCATTTGGAATTTGATTTCCTGTAAAGCTTGCAGCTGGCGGTCGATTTCAAGATAAAACGTTGTCGTGGGTTATGCCAATTTGCTCTTAATACTTGGACTGTAATAGTAAAACTGTATAAAAAGTGACACACATGAGTACACCACTGATTTTAGGAATGACAACAGTACTCAATGTTTTAAAAGAATATTTTACTGTCGACGACGTACCAATAGGAAGGGGCGTGAACTGGTAAATATTGTTATTTATAGTTTGGTCAATTTAATGAGCCGAGTTGGTGATACAGGACAATGTAACAAATGGTACGGGATTGTTGGAATTCTAGATCTAGTGATCTATAGGAAGTAGTGATCTAGAATAAATGGTGGCTTCCGCGGATTCTGTTGGTATGGGGATAACGGTGTGAACAGCATTCTCCAACGTTATACTTTCTTGCTGATATGTGCACTATATATCATGTTTACTATGGTACTAATAATATAATATATACATAATGGAGCAGGTTTAAAAGATTGATCGTTTATTGTGACTTGCCTTCCTATTCTCATACATAAAGAAAGTACTCATTTTGAGGTGGTCTTTTAAAAGACAGAATTATCATCATCTACTTCTCTTCACATTTTCCAGATATCTCCTTGGCTCATGATGCGTTTGAGCATTCGAACTATCTCAGAAATTTTACCACAACATTCACACCGTGAGCATAGTCAAACAATTTAACCGAATAAAATTATTAAGGATGAAAAATTCATATTGGTTTCTATGTTCATAATTTTTAATTTCTCGATTTGGTTTTACGACAAATTTCATATGTATTTTTTCCTAATTAAATAATATGACCAAATATAATCATTATTAACATTTATTTCTTATTAAAACACTGTTTTTTTAATCTGAAAATTATATTTAACGATAATTACTAATGAATTATAATACTAATGTTCAATACATTAAAACAGAATCATCTGAAATAGATAAAAACAATGATCAAACTATAATATTAATTACGGTTTTTAATGTATTAAATTTCTCTGATAGGTGTTCGCGTGTGTAGCAGTGTTGCTGCATTCTGAATGCTGCAGTAAACCCTGTCCTGTACACTTTGTTCACGGCACCATTTATAAACCCTGCGCGCCACGATCTTCTCTCCTTCCTTAACTCCTGCAAGTTGTCCCGGAACACCTGCACATTCTCAATGTTGACAAGGCATAATGCCGAGTCCTCATGTCTGCAAGAGAATGATTGGATGAATGAGAATTTTCTTTATCGAAAGGAGTGTTTTTTTTTTTACAACGAGTGTGAGGGTATGAAATGCTCACACTTAAGTGAAATAAATAAATAGGTTTAATGACCTAAAAACGTATTTGTTTATCACACAAATTACACACTACATAGCTTATAGTGAGAAGTATCGACTTAAAAGGAATGTGTGTATAGATCCATTGTACCCTCCACCTAGTGCACCGTCTCAGATCTTATACTGTGAAAACCTTGAGTCTTAGTATATAGAGTGCACATCCGTATAAAGGGATCTAGCTAAGACCATAACAGTAGGATTAGAGTACCTTAGTCGTTTTGTCTGTCTTTTACATTAAAATTTAGATATGGATGCCCTCAAGGATCTATTCTCAGCCTGATTATTTTTATTCTACGCAATTGCCTTGTCCATCTCTATGCACATCAAACTGGAGCTATGTTTAATTATATGATTTGCTGCTTGAGTTGAAAACCAAAGGAACATTTGGAAGAAAAGGCTTTCTCTGACCGTATCCAACATTTTACACAATCTTACATGAAAATTCTTAAAAGTCGGACGGTATTATGGGCTTATTACGGCCTAATATTACCCACATACAAAGTGGAGGCTCGCTAAAATTTTTAAAAGAAGCTCCAAAAGAAATTGATTCGAATAATTGTTAAAACCATTATAGGAGTCTGGCCAATCAGACTTAAAGAAGGCAAATCTTAATTTTACAAAGTATATGCAATTTTCAGATATTTTAATTCTGATTATTTCAGTGTACCTTAAAAAAAGCACGCAGAAAGTGGTATCGAAATAGGACATACAGAACGGCAGTCAATGAATAGTTGTTTTTTCCAATCAGGTTTCACTTTTATCAACAGTTGCCAGTTTTAATTAATAATTACACAAATGCCTAAGACGTTAAAAAATTATTTTCTTGTCTGAGAAGTTTTATGTGAGCGAGTTTTTTATATACATATCAGACACCTCATTCGGAAAAATGGCACTGGCATTGACAGTAGGAAAATTGCAAAAGATTTATATGTGAATGGAAAAGCGTCAAGTTGACAGGGTGGAGTTAATATAGAAATTTTAATATTAATCATATATTCGCCATATTTATATCTACATTATTAACGGCAATAAAATATTGAGTTTTATTTTCTGTTTGTACTTGAAAATAAAACTAAACAGTATAATAATTTGATAATAACTTTTTTGAGGTGAAGAAGCCCACAATGCTGAGTTGAACGAGTGAAAAGGAATATACACATATATTACAATATCGGAAGCACGAGTTGAAGTCAGTTCGTTGAGACATGAACAATAATCTCCCGTAAGCCTGTTGTCATGTCAGCAGTAAGGTAAAACGCTTTATTGACAATACAATAAAACATGAATTTGTGGATTTAGTAACGTCACATATAAGCGTTTATATTTACACTGCTATATACAGCGAATATATGCTTCAGAGTCTTAAACTGGCTCATTTTTTGACTCTATGACTAAGTATTCCAAAATTAACAGCGTGCCATAACCTTATCATAATTACTGATGATAAAATATTACTCACCATCCACAATTTTTTCTATTTAGTGGTTATTATAAAATATGTGTAGTTGTGTTGTAATTTATGATTAAATGTTGTTTTTATCACGCTTGGACCAAGAACTAAATTTAAGATTATGTTGATGTCCATATGAATGTATTTTTATGTTTTTTTTTTTCCTACCGCTAGCTGTACATGTAATATAAATTTATGACATACCTATTTTCAACATAAGTTACATATATTACACTAATTACTTTTTTCAGAAAGTGACAGGGAACAGTCACAGGAAAAATGCTTCACATTTTTTCAAGAGGACAGCCGTCAAGGTCATACTTGTTACTTTTTTTATTGTGCACTAAAGCATGGTAGCCTTTTATGATTTTTTGTAAGGCGGTGCGAATAAACGATTATAAGTGCAGGAGTGAATATAAAACATTTTTAAATGTTTGCATTCACAATAAACTAAGAGTTATTTATATATGAAACTTGACAATTTTGTCAAAATATATTCTTGCGGTTGAAGCCATAATATCGAATTTTCAAAGGCAAAAATAAGTCATTCTTGTAAGTAATAAAAATGTGGTTTCTTGATTTTTGTCCTTACTCATACATGTTTGATGAGACACATGTATGTTTATGTTATGATAATATTATAACGTTAATTTTATTCAAATTCATTAAGTCATCTTGTTGAATTAAACATAAAACGTATTTAAATGAATATAAGATTGATATTCTGTTAATTATATTATTCCAGTAAAATTATTCCATCTTTTGTGGTTATAACTAGACATAAAATTAACCAACAATTTATAGACCTGCAACACTTAGTATTTGTAGTTTTTATTTGTGTTTGTTGTAATCACAATTTATAAGGTGTTTTTTGAACAATCACAAGACTTTCAATATATTTTAATTATTGAGTTTAATAACCACTTGATTTTAATCATGCATTTACTCCAGATTTATGAAGAGTTTCACAGTAATAGTCTATTATTATACCATGTAGATATATTACTGTATTCATGAAATATGATTGATGTCTATAATTTTTACGTATAAATAGGAATTAGAGTAATTATCTGTTTATTTGCAAACATAAAATAACGCAAACAACTTTTTATTAGATTATAATACAATTAAATTTATAAAAATATAATTAATATACAAATAAAGTAAAGTTACTTTGAATTAAATACTTGAAGTAAATTTTTATCGATTTTGAATCATTTTTATAGTGCTCAGCGTAAACGAAATAAAAACTGTAAAGATTTAATAGTATATTGCTTTGTTATTATTAAGAGTATATTGATATATCTGTTACGTCATGAATATATACAAATTAGCTCCCCTACAATAAAATCTCTAAAAAATTATTCGGTTTTCTGAAGCTTAGGTATAACTAAGAATAAGAAAGAATAAGAATAAGAAATATTTATTCCATTTGAAAATAAATACAGATATAAATCATAATTAAAAACTCGGAATTCTAGCCATCTAGACTGGTGGCGATGGCTAGCACAGTTCATCAAACAACTAATTTGGCATACAACAGTCTATATTTGACACTTAAACTGGCGGTCCACTGCAGCGCCTACTATATACACACAAAGTATTTACACAAAACTATTAAGTCAAAACTAAGAATTATAGATTATTTCTTGTTAAAATTAATACCCCAGTAAGTACATATTTTCAAATTTTACGAAACAGAAATAAAATATTATATATTCTAAACTTAATGCTACCATTTTCAATGTTTCATCCACAACATAACATTTAATGGAAATAAAATTACTCCCAAGATGAAGTATTACATCATTGTATAATACAATTTTAATTTACATCGAGTTTATAATATATCACTGAATGATGCCTGTTTAATTCAGTAATTTCATCCTTTTCCAGCAACCAAATTCTAATTTTTTTTAAAAATAAATGTTTTTTACAAATAATTTTGATTTGGTTTGGTAGCAGGTTAAACAATTTTGGACCTAAAAATACAAATGACTTTCTAAAGAATGACTTATACACTTTTGGTCTTTTGAAAAGACCTTCTGAAGCAGCTCGCGTATAATATTTAAACTGTTTATTATTGTCATCACCACTTCGCATATAAAACGTTTTTTAATACTTTAAATACAAATAGATATGTTAATGGTAGTATTTTCAACTGTCTGAACAGAGGAAGGGGACGGCTCACGTTTACATTTAAATGTTATTATTCTAATAAAGTGCTTCTGTATTATCTCCAGTGGGTTTAAAAGCTTTATTACTAGCTCCCCCCCAAATTTCTATCCCATAAATAAATCTGGAGTGAATTAGTGCAAAGTAAAGGGTGCGCATTACAGCCTCAGGTAGCAAGTTCCTCAAAAAGTAAAATTTTCTGACGTTTCTTCTTCTTAATTTTTTGACTGTAGATTGTCTGTATGTGGTTTCCAGGATAATGATTCGTCGATTATTATGCCAAGGTATTTGATTTGATTCACTTGCTCTATAACTGGACATTTACATTTATTGTCATTCTCGCAGTTAATATTTATGTGAAATTTCAAGTTGTTGTCGAAAGAAAAACGTTTAAGACCAAAATTTATAAATTTAGTTTTTTCGGAGTTTACTATCATGTTATTATTTTCACACCACGCTTTTAATGACCGAATGTCGAATTTCATTTCCTCTAAAATGTTAGTCCAGTGTGTATTATTATATTGAAGAGCAATGTCGTCAGCAAAAGCTGTGGCTCTTCCCTTGAAGGGAACGCATAGTAAATCATTTACGAATATTAAAAACATAGTTGCACTAAGCACAGAGCCTTGAGGGACGCCCCGGGATACGGGTTTTGAGTTACTGGTAATATTAGCTATATTCACTTTTTGAGTTCTGTTCGTTAAATAACTTTCAAACCAGTCCAGCGCAACTCCCCTTACTCCAGCAGCCTTAAGTTTTTCTAAAAGTATTCCGTGATCCACTAAATCGAAAGCCTTTGAAAAGTCTATGAAAATACCGGAAGATTTATTATTGTTATTAATACTGTGTAAAACATTTTCCATAAGAGTTGTAATTGCGGTCTCAGTACTCTTTCCTTCAGTAAATCCGAATTGATAGGGCGAGAAAAATTTTACTTTATTTAAAAAAGACAACAACCTTGCTTTTCAATACATCTCTCAAAAACTTTAGAGAATACACATAATAGAGCGATTGGTCTGTGGTTCTGTAAAATTTCCCTATCACCTTTCTTAAATATTGGAACCACAGTTGCTTGCTTGAATTTAGTAGGGAACGTTCCACTTAAGAAACTTAAATTCACTAATGACATAGATTTACAGTATATATAATCTACGTTCTCTTATAACGGAAGAGACCATGAAGAGAGACAGAACCACTGATCTCATGTCGGAACGTTGCACAACGATGCATAAGTAAGTGGAGGAAATAGTAGGCTACGGCACCATAATTGCCCCAAAAAGTTATTCCTATCTCCTTAACTGAGTTTTATTACTTACATTTTGTGCCCTCTGTAGTTTATGGTCTAACCAAGTGCAAAATTTTAGATATTCAATATTTAGGTAGTTGCAAAAGAAAATTTTTTAATTTTTCCAGATAATTTTTACAGTTTTAGTCAATACTCTTGTTTCTTTATACCCAAAACACAAATTCATCTTTTGAAAATTTTTAAGTTTTATATGTTGGGAACGATTACCCATGTTTAATTAAAAATTCACATCTGGTTTATTCAATATTAAAAAATATTGACTCATTAATTTACTAAATGATAACTTATTAGGTATTATGTAATCCATTTATGTTTTATAGTAAATTCCTTCATAGGTTTCAAGGAAAAAACTTGTTTGTGGGCGTATTAAATTTAAACTGGGTCAAGGATTCTAGAATATAGTGGCCAAATACAAATAGTAAAAATTGTCATAAGTTTTTTTAGTTTTAAATTGTATTAAAAATGTTTAGTTTATCAATAACACTTCCCCCCGCCAGTAAGGAGCTAATTGTTCCTATGATCTAAATCATAGAATGTAATTATTGCATTGATACATATTTCTATCTAGTCCATATTCTTCTATACTCCAGGTATCATATTACTCTAGATATGATAGATTTATGTATGATTATGAAAGTCATTTATAATTAAAGAATAGTTATTAAGCACGATTTTAAATTATTTGAATTTTAAGTCATTGTTTTATCACAATGTCATATTACAAGCAAAGTGGCATAAATAAATAACGATACAACTAGTATTAATTACAACTATAATTTCATTTCGTACGTGTTTAATATTTAAACCACCCTCGGACTCAACTGTTTAACCAGCTCGAGAGCAACCCTAAGTAAATCTGCTTCTAACTCTCCAAAGTAAATGTGGACAAGTCAAAACAAACTACTTACCTTTGTTCCAGTAATAAACATGGGTGTTTGTAAAAGCTAATGCTAGCATTAATATTATGTTAAAACGTCACCCAAAGCTGGTAACATTAACGTTTTCTGCCACTTACACATTGCTAATAACAGAAAGAATGGGTGCATAACTGAAGACGAAACTACCAACAGAACTATATGTTCATATAACCATGTTTTGGCATTTCTGAAGAGCCCGAAAAGACCTTCTTGAAATTATGTCGTGTCCATCGTCTGTCCGTCTGTATGTGCATGATAACTCTTGATAGAAACGACCCAAAGTTTTGAAACTAATTGCGTGTATTACTTTTAGTCTTATAATGAGTGCTATTGATTTTTGGATAAACGTTTTAAAGGTCAGGCCATTTGACCGTATGTGCAATAAAACTTTTGATTTTTTCGAACAAAAGGGCCCAATTATCTTTTTAGCCTTCTCTATTCTGCCTATTCTCGTAATCCACAAGCCTGTACGAGGACCTTATTAAACATAAAAAGTGTTTCGGAAGAGCCGATACAGTAGAAAATTCTGATAGAGAATGGACATACAGGATTTGAACCTGCACTATCTCTAAGTTAAAACTAAATATTTCACACCTAAGAACGACCGGCAATCAGTTCTCATAAGCGCAAAGAGAATTGTAAGCAGACCGAGGTCCACGCCAATCCATAGTGTCGTAAGGTCTGAGAGACTTGAAACTTGAGACATATTTTCGTCTCCAACGAATTCTTTTTATTTATAGATAAATGTTTTAAGGCCAGATCTCCCATGTGCATGCCGTGCCTCTGTCTGCCAGTCTTTGAGACAAATCTTGTTGTAAAATTGTCTCCATACTTGGAACAACATGGTTTAAATGTACTTCTTGGTTCAACGAACTCCATTGATTTTATGGAGAAAAATTAAAACTGTAACACTTACTTTGTCCGTCTGTGCGCTAACCTCTTCTGTTAAGTTTTTTCGAGTTGGTTTGTGGAATAAATAGACAAAAATATGGCGATATATTGAAAAGAGCTAAGGCCACCTTCGGTTTCGAAGCTGAATGGAGCTCTATAACTCCACTTGCAATTTTAACATCTGTAAAAGGTTATACTAGGAAACAATAAACAGACTACACTGTTTTGTTTATAATTATTTATTATTGTTATATTATTGATTTACAAAATATGGTTTGAATACATTTTAACAATCACTCAGGGGGGTTTTTCGAGGTATGTTGAGTTATGTCGAAGTATGTTGTGCTGTAACTGGATGTCAAAAAAGGAAAGTTCATCATCAACCTAAAAGCGATTCCATGTAAGCACAGTTCCAGTGCTTATCAGCTCGGAGCAAGCAATAACTGATATCTTTCAACTGTGGCATGTTTGCCGCTCCTGGCTTGTGCAAGCCGTACTATTAAAGTGGTCATCCTCGCCTATGCGTCTTTTTTTTGTTATTTGACTAACATTATTAACAGCCGCAATTTTGTTTAATGTGGACTCCTACTTACGAATTGAGAAACCTCCATATTTTTTTGGTCAGTAACGTAGTCTCCTGGGACCCACGAGGGCCGATCTGCACCAGTTTGGGAATTTATAACTTAGCCAAACAAGTTAAAACTGTTGAGTAAAACTATATAAAAAAAGAAATTTCTTACTTTATTATTAATAATAACACTTAAATAAAAAAAGTCGACACTTTTAAGTATGGGCAAAAAATAAGTATAACTATGAGCACACTTTAAGAATACACATTTTGGAATGATTTTTTGTAGACTACTATCTTCTTCAAAGTCTATTTGAAATATAACTAGTTATTAGTACATAAGTATTTTACAACTTGCAGTTTGAAAATATTTTAAATTTTCAATACGACATAGTAAAAAGAAAACGAAATATTTTTGTCCAACATCCCAATTTTGAACAGTTAATTCTATAGTGTATATTTTAAGAAGAGTAAAACATACAGACTTGTACATTTTAGACAGTTTTCACAAATTAGTTTTGAGTTTGTTTAATGTGGTATTTCAGCAAACATATTATACAATAACGATTATATATATATATATATATATATATATATATATATATATTATATATATATATATATATATAACTCATTTTAGTTATTACTAGAAAAACTATGTGCAAAGTATTATATATAAATCATAAATTAAAAAAATATAAGAAACTTAATTATTATTACAATAAATAAATAATATAAGAAAAATCATAAATAAAGAAAAATCTTATGTATTATTCTTCACCATTAATTTTCAAACATATAAAATATTTGTTTATTCGAATTGTAAGAAAAACAGTGTTATGATGATGTTCAATGTAGCTTGCTACATGGGTTCCTCCTGGTCCAACGAAAAACGATGTTGGGATTAAAAGGGTCATAGGGCGGCTCGTCCGTCTGTGAGATGACTCTTGATAGAAAGGATCATAAGGATTTGAAATTTGGTATGTAGTTTCTCTTATTCTAAGAAAGAACTCTATGCTGAAATCAAAAATCAAATGGAAGTCCGCCCGGTCTGTCTCTTTGTATGTGCGTGTAAATCATTTCGTTCTGTTCATATGTGATGTCGGGTACATTAATACTCTCAAAAATATTGGTTTATTTATTAACATAATTGAATTAACATAACTTCGTACTTATAAAAGGCTGTAAATTAAAGTGGTGACTTGAAAATAATGTTATGTATAAGCTAACCATCAGAAGTAATAATGAAAAATTAGCGTTTGTAATGTATTGATGATAACATGTGTAACTCTATAATTGGGCAGTAAAATACACAGGGTATCACAACAACTGAGAATACACACAGTGAGGGTGATGGATACACACTATTTAAGAGGTTAGTTAAATAATTTAATGTTTATGAGATTGAAAAAGTTTGATATCCCCTTGAAAAAAATAGTAAAGTTTGTGTTTTTAAATCCAAAGTGGAAGAAATAGTAACAGCTCATGAGAGAGGTAAAATGTGGTAGCCTACACATTGGTGGCATATTGAAATGATTCTTGTGAACTGACTATTTACGTGTGTCGTTGAATCACTAATAATTTGTCACCCTCTTTGTACATATAATGGATACACACATAGTAATTTCATGAGTAATTTTTAAGGCTAAATTATAAGGAAATCTGTATATTTGCACTGACACAGGATATTATTAGATAGGTACACTCCATCAACACTCTGGAAATTACAAAGGGAATCCAAACAAAGAGTGGAGAAGATAGTGCTTCCACCAAAGTAAAGTAAATTTAATTTTGCTGTTTACCACCTGAGGTAAAGAACGCGTGTCTACACCTCTTTGAGCTTACTTTGCTTTGGAGCTTTACAAGCCTGGAGAGCTCTTTCAATAACATTAAAATTTACTCAAGAGTCATTTACAGACTTCACGTGGTTTAATTTGCAGAAGTTCAGTAAATCTCTCAGATTCCATTACTTTGTTCCATTTGTAATGTCTAAATTACAGATTTCGTAACTGTAACTCAAAACTTATCGACGAATTTAAATCAAGTAAAGAAATCATACAAAAGTATTTTTATTTGTTTTAGTTTGATTTTATCGTAACTATACTGTGTTTTGGTGTTTCTGAAGAGGGAAAAATATTCAACCAATATCTCGGGAATATTTTATTAGTTAAAACTTTCAACCAATTTGCGCATATTATGTATGCTTTTAATATTAATTTTGAGTTTATCTACAACTCACCTTCCTTTCAGCGTCTGGAATCTGATGCTGTTGCCGACTCCTGCGATTGAGAGCCATTTTCGTCTGAAGAGATAAAAAAAAGTCACCGACAAAGAAACTCAAAACTCGATTGCTCCAACGTGACTTAGAGATCGGGTCAGTAACATCGTAAGTACACGGCTGTGTACCTGACGAGACAATAAGATTGATGTACTATAATTTATATTTTGAAAACCATGTGTCTCTAAAGACGAGACGCTGTAGATCATTCCTTTTGAATTTTTTTGTAAAAAAAACTGTATACAATTTATTTACGTTTTAATTTATTTCCCATGACATAAAATACATGTAGTGTAATGAACCAATGAGCTGTAGGTCTGAAATTTTGTTTGCAAGCTTGCAAGAGTGATCTCTTACGGGGACACTTGATATGGTCATTCGTACCTTGTTTAATAGTTCAACGTTTAATGACGTAAAACCGGACGAAGAAACAAGGAATTATGCAAGTTGAATTTACAAATGATTGGATTAGATTAAGAAGAACAGCCAACATAATCAATAAATGAGTTTTGGTAATTCAATATTTCAAACCTTTTTATAACGTGCCTCTGGGCTCCATTTTTTTATTTCTCGGCAGAGTTTCCATAGATAATCCTTATTAGTTGCACAAATCTTATTACCTTACGTAGTAAAATATTATAGCACTGCCATTAAAGCTTCCTCTGCGGGTCATATTTCTAAGTTATTTAAATCTTACAGGCAAGTGGATAAAACAGCATATAATAATCTAAAACACTCCATAATAATTATTGCCACTTAACTTAACAAGTTCACTTCTGGGAGTTCAACTTAACTCACTGAATAGGTGATAATTTTATTATATGGTTATTGGCGCTTCCGAGAACATTCAAAGTCGGGAACTTATTAGACAAATGATGAAGAGGTTACAGTGCCATTCGCCGCTCACGTATAAGGGGCTGATCATATTAACTGACCTGACCCACTGAGTGCTTTCTCTCCAACGGCGCTTTTCAATCTATTGTCATTTTTACTGTCAGGGATTTCGATTGTAAAATCAGATTCCCTGTATATTATGGGTTGACCTGTTTATTTGGACCATTTCTCCCCACATTGCTCGTAACATTATGTTGTGCTTGGTAAATAAGTTTATACTTTCTTTTGATATAGTTTCCGTCATTTTTTCACTTTTGTCGTATTTTTGATTGAAAAAGGGAGGTGATAAAGGATAGTAAAAGTAGCTGTATACTATTAAAACTTATTCCTCTTTTAAATGGTTTACTGTACGTAATGTGCTTAAAAGTCTGCTATAAATTTGATTCTCGGATTTTATAATGAGGTTTCAGTCCCTGTAGTTTAATAATTAGCATGAGCAGGAGAGTAGGTATAACACAGGTTTGTAGAGTTACCGAACGTAGGAAGGTTTATAATGTACAATTTATTTTTTTATAGTTTGGGAAATGAACAGTAGTTAATGAAAATCAACTTACATAATTTTATATCTAAGATATATTACGAAACCCTCATAAGAGAATTCTTGGTTAGTATAGCAACATGGAGACATTAAATAAAATATATACTCCGCGGCTCGTTATTTTTGTAAGTATGTATGCAAGTATGTGTGTGTGTGTGTGTGTGTATGTGTGTATATATATATATTAAGCGTAGGATTTCTTTTGGTTAAACAAAACATCCAGGTCAAAATAATAACAAGTTATGAAAATAGATTGTGTAACAAAACAGACTGTACTGACACTTTACAATGTCGCATCTCTCCCCCCATTCAATAAAAGCCATCCTATCACGATTATAACCGTGTCTGCAACGTATCGGGGACTGTTATTGCTTATACATCAACTTTAGGTACACTCACTCAAATTCACGATACGTTTCGACTTTCCATTAACTGTAACCCTAAAATAAACATCTGTTTGGCATTTACCACGGCAGTAGTGTTCAGCCATTCCATAATACGCAAAGTCCCTTGCTTTTTTTAATAATCAGTGTTTTAATAATTTTTGTAAAAGTTTCTGAAACTAAAGTGGGAACGAAGGATACGTCAACGATTATGACCAACTTTTAGTTGGGTCTATTGTTAGCTAATCATGATGACTATATTCTGAAATCTAGCAGCATTTCATGCGAAAGTAGCCCCAAACATACTGCACCAATGATAGCCATATATTTTTTTTAATTGTCTCTATCTAAATTTTACTTTTAAATATTCGTTTTTTCATGCTAAGGGGAAAGACACTTTTTAACGTGGAGTTAGAACACTAACATAGGCTTTTGAAAATACCTTTTGAAAAGTCTTTTTCTTTCCATTGATAGTATCCAACTATTCAAATATAATCTATGTCATGTAAACATGAGTTATAATAGATGTGTAAGAAAGGATTTTACGTTTTTTACAAAACATTGCTTTGTTGTAGTACTATTCATATTGATCTTGTGTATTATTATTTGTTGGCCATGTTGGCAACACTACTTGAAATGCATGCACCATTCTTCTGTCAGAGGAAAATCCTGAATTATTGGGAAACAGGTAATACTCAAAATCCCTATGAGCCTCTTAACAATACATTTTGGTTCCTTATCCCAAATTTTGTTCTTCTAAATATACTAAAATACGGAATATAAAGTGTCGTGTTAATCCTTCAATGATCCTTATTCTAATAATTGTAGACTTTAAGAACGTTTAAGATTGAAACTATAATAAACGAAAAAGCTGTTGTAGAGTTAGAAAATTACGTACAAAGGAGAACTTTACTTAAGGGGAAGCTTGAGAACTAATGTTTGAGGCAGAAGATTCAGGGAATCTATCTTATTCAAGCAGCGGTCACTAAATATTGATTTTCAACCATTTTATTAGGTTATTCTAGGGTTTGTTGTTTCCACTGTAAGACGATTTTTAAGATTGTAATATTTTATATCTCAATAATACTTAGTTTTAGGGGAGATTCATAACAAAATAATGTAGTTACCTGCTAGAGGGTTTAATTAATTTTTCAACTATATCTTTAGAAAATAGTTTACAAAGGAAAAATTTGAGTAAAAATGGTACTTTTGGAAAAAATAATAACCAATATTGTTGTCTTTCTTTTAATAAATGTTGAGCAGGAACTAAATAGTGAACTTCTCTTTTAACAAACAAAATTGCAATGCTAGTTTGATAATATTTGTGTTACATGACATAAACAGCACTGCGATCTTTTGGCATTTCGCACTCTCTTTAAGTGACATTTTATACAGCTTGTTAATACTTTTTCAAAACATTTCAGTACTAATTTGACTATTGTTTATTTATTGTGATTCACTATAAGTTTAGTGGTTTTGTGTGTGGTATATTCATAGTATCCTGTTTCAGTCGATTGAAACAGTTTTGCTCTACGTCTTGCTTCAAGGAAGTATTATAAGATAGATTTTAATAATCTCCTCATGTTATTCCTCTTGTTATAAGATAAATAATAAGTTTCTGCGATTATCTAATTATTTAAAAATACATTTGGAAACAAACTCAATACACCCATAAGAGGTTTAAACATAGGGCATGTAGCATAAACTATCCCAAAATATAGAAAATAATTTTATACGGAATAGGTTAGTTGACTTTTATTATTTAAACATATACAGGGTGTAAATTAAGTTCTGATGCCCCTGGATATATTCCAAACAGATTGAAGATAATGATGTACAGCCTTCACCATTCCTAAATAAATGCTTTACAGGATCTTTGAATAGTAAAAAAAACTTCCCCCCTTTTCAAAGGAGGGTATGGAGGGGATAAAAAATTTCAAATTGCAATCCCTATCTTATGACATGTAATTCGAAAGATATATTTAATACAAAACACAATAAAAATTAGAAAATAACCTGTACGCCGTTTGTATGAATATAAAAATGAGTTATAATAATAATTTCCATTGTTTTTACAGGAATATTTTGTAATTGGCGGTACTATGATGGGGTTCTGCCATTATTAATAGTGTGAAAAAGAAATAATACAGAACATCTTACGCATTCAGCTGATAAATCTCTACATAGACTTTACAATGATATACTTACAATATATATTGACAATGATAATTATATATTTATAATTTACGCGTAAAAATGCTGTGCATATATTAGTCTAATTGAATTTTATTACTATTTTCCATTTAATTTATACAATGGTCTGCTTGTTATGCTGCTGATTATATTTTTAATGCGTATGCTGTATACGCTGATTACCATTGTAATATATTCTGTAATAATTATTAATTCACAAAATCTCCAAAACTACAAAGCAGATTTACATAGTCCCTTTGTTTCACATTTTCGTCT